>NW_023459018.1:51261-60532 GCF_013731165.1 Rhagoletis pomonella
TCGCCGTTCCGCCGCCCACAACTAACGCAGGCCCCAGCGCCCTGCGATTTTGGTCCTTCGTCGCCTCCTGTTGACACCAGCCCGCAACACTCCAGGCGGATCATCTTCATCAACCACATAAGTACCCAAAGCCCAAATAAAGCCGTAAGTAAGAAACGAATTTCTTTTAACCCCACTTACGCCCAAAAAGGAAAAAAAATACACATACATATATATATAAAACAAGCAATATTTGTGGAGATCTCCTATATAAATATTCATATTTTCCCGCGCAATCAGCAAACGGTGCATATTTCTATATGTACTTTCGAACAAAGTGAAAATAACTGCGAGTATTTACTTCTCTCTCATTTTTTTTCCATACATAAATTTTAATATATGAGCGCGCATACATATATGCACACACACAAACGTTCACTTAAATATTAAATAGTTAAAAGTTAATAAACTCCACAAATATCAGCTTATCTCTGACCCCTCATAAAATATTAATATATACTTATATACCTATACATATATACATTACATATATACAAATATAACAAAGTGCGGTAGGGTGATTGAATTTTTTGCTCAGGCGGGTACAGTGGTACGAACACATATTTCGAAGCGACAAATTTTTCTATTACTTCTCGTGTTGCGAACACTATATTGCGGTCATTTTAGTTCTCATAACTGATCAACTCACCCCCCTTTTCTCTTGATTTAACAAATGCTTGGTGCCCCTCAAATAGATAAATCAAAAAGCCCAAAGATGAGTGACGATGAAAAAACCCAAGGTACTTCCACGGAGTCCCAACGCTCAACGCGTACAAGTGGAAAGTCAGCCACGAAGAAATCCAAGCAGTCGTTCGCTTCTATTAAATTTATATCAGAAACAGATAATTTCATGGACTACTGTACTCGTTTCAAGTCCACCCCAATCCAAGACAACACCGAGTCTAGTCTGAAAATAAAAGACAATAATTGCGATAACTTTTGGAATCGGGTCCAAATCTCTTACGATACGGTCTTAGAAACTGAAGATCAGGATCTCCCCGAAGATTTCAAGTCAGCCGCGTACAATAAATACAGGTCTTGTCTTATAATGTATGAAGACACAAAAGCCCAGATAGGTGACCAACTTCTGTTACTCAAACAAAGGAGTAATCCCATTCCCCATGCCGGTACATCACAACCCAAAGAAGAAACAGGCTTCGGCTTAAAAGTCCCTCCTTGCGACACTGAGATATTTTACGGGGGTTATGAACAATGGCCGTCCTTCCGTGACATGTTCACCGCGGTCTACATTAACCACCCAAAACTCACAAATGCTCAGAAGTTGTACCACCTCAGGTACAAAACGCAAGGCAAAGCCGGCCAAATAGTCAAACAATTCCCGTTAAGTGATGACAACTTCGAACTGGCATGGGAAGCCCTAAGAGCACGATATGAAAATCGCAGAGTCTTGGTAGATAACCAAATAAAAACCCTAATGAATTTGAAACCAATTCAAGTTGAAAATAGCGAGGATATACAGAGATTACAGTCTTCTGTAAATAACTGCCTTCAAATCCTCGCTACCCAGCAAGTTTCGACAGAGAGTTGGGACCCCATCCTCATCTATCTGGTCACCTCCAAACTTCCGGAGAACACAGTAACTCTGTGGGAACAATCTCTCATCTCCAGAAAAGACCTCCCCAACTGGTCCCAGATGAACCAGTTTCTGACTACTCGCTATGAGGTGGTAGAAAGGGTAGATCAGTGGCGCCCAGCCAAGGTTAAATCGATCCCCCCTCATACAAGCTACCCCAAACAAAACCCATACGCATTTAAAAGCAATAATTCACATGACACTCACAATAAATCCCATTCAAAGATCCAATCTCATATGACAGAGCAGCGCACAATGTATAAATGTGCATTATGCAAAACCTCTCAGCATCCCATTTACAGCTGCTCTCGCTTTAAAAAACTGTCAATTCAGGATCGGAAAAAATTTGTGAGAGATAATCACATGTGCTTAAACTGCTTATCCCAATCGCATTTAATTAAAGATTGCAGAAGCCCTCACAATTGCGCTCATTGCCAAGAACGGCACAACTCATCACTCCATGATGACGCACTCTCAAAAAATTCATCAACTCCCCGAGTGCATAGGGCCTCATCTCAAGTGGCAACTACCACCTCCACCAGTGCCAGTCTCCAAACTCCCCAGTCTCTGGAAGAACAAGACGAGCAACCATTGTGTTCAAATAAGTCCCAGGTACAATCCTTCTACTCCGAAAATGAAAGTAAAGTACTACTCCCGACGGCAATCGTCTCCGTTGAACACAGAGGGGAACTCTTCAAACTAAGAGCCCTCATTGATCAGGGCTCAGAACGGAGCTTCATCTCCTCCAAAGCGCAACTCAAATTGAGACTACCATGTCGAACCTCCAATTTCGAAATCTCAGGAATGGGTGGAAGGGTAGTCCAAACCTCGAAAAAATTATGCTCTCTGGTTCTTGTCTCAAACGATTTATCTACACGGATTAAAGCACAAGCAATTGTCCTCCCACAGCTAACCAAATTGCTACCCAAGTTCCAACCCACTCAAGAACAACGGGAAAAATGGTCTCATCTCACCTTAGCAGACGCCAATTGCCACTCCCCATCCCAAATAGACTTAGTCATTGGCAGCGACCTGATCCCACAAATTGTGCTAGAAGGGGTTGAAAAACTCTCCAAGAACTTATTAGCACAAAACACCATATTTGGGTGGATCCTTAGTGGTCAAGTCCCCAATCAAATAAGCTCGTTTTCGACCCAAGTAGACGAAGTCTTAAATGAGAATCTCGATTCCCAACTTCGAAAATTTTGGGAACTTGAAGAAATCCCCACTCCCAAATCTCTCAACTCTGAGGAGCGAGTGTGTGAAGATTTTTATATATCCACCACATCACGCACATCTGATGGTCGTTACGAAGTGCGACTCCCATTTAAGCACAGTTTCCCAGACCAACTCACCTTAGGTCGATCCCGTGCCCCAGCTCTCCAGCAATTCCTCAGTATGGAGAAAAATCTTCTCAAAAAAGGCGAGCTAAAATCCCAGTACGACCAAGTCCTCGAGGAATATATAACACTAGGTCATATGGAAGAAACAACTTCCTATGAGAAATCCTCAGGAAACAAATACTCGTCATTTTATTTACCCCACCACGCGGTTGTAAAACCTGAAAAAAGAACGACAAAGGTGCGTGTTGTCTTTAATGCATCGAAAAAATCAACTTCCGGTAACTCGTTAAACGATGTCCTCTACACCGGGCCAACCCTCCAACCCGATTTGATGCTATTAATCCTCAAATGGCGCACGTACCAATTTGTCTTTAATGGCGATGTAGAAAAAATGTACCGCCAAATACTATTACACGATGAGGACCAAGATTACCAGAGAATCATATTTCGCTCCTCCCCAAAAGGTCCAATTCAAGATTTCAAACTAAAAACCGTCACGTTTGGCCTCAACTGCGCCCCTTATCTCGCAATACGCACCCTTCACGAACTCTCTAAAGATATAAAAGACACACTCCCGATGGCGTCCCCAATACTAATGAGCGAAACATATGTAGACGACATACTTTCGGGTGGGCACTCCATCCTCTCAGCCTCTGAATCCCTTTCTCAAGTCAGACAAGCTCTTCTGTCGGCAGGCTTCCCCCTTAAGAAAATCACGGCCAACCATCCTGATATCCTCAAAACCGTTCCCATCGCCGACGTGCTCGATTCACAGTTTCTCGAATTCGAAAAGGCAAGTACGACGAAAACGCTCGGGATTCAATGGAATGCCATAAAAGATGCATTCTCATATACCGTTGAGTCCATCCCAGTAACCACAGCGAGCACGAAGCGACAAATCCTCTCCTCTGTCGCCAAACTTTTCGACCCCGCAGGATGGCTAGCGCCGATAATGATTCAAGCCAAAATTCTCTTGCAGGAGCTATGGCTTGATGGAACCGACTGGGATGAACAGGTAAAACCCATCCGTCTCGTCAAGTGGACGCAGTTCGCGAACAACTTAAAAGCCATAACAGCAATCCAAATTCCTCGTTGGGTGAACTATTCTCCAGGCCAACCTGTTGAGCTGCATGGTTTTTGCGACGCGTCTGAGAAGGCATATTGCGCCAATATTTACGTCAGAGCGATACGAGAAGAAAACATAACGTGTCACCTCCTAGTCTCTAAAGGCAAAGTGGCGCCCCTAAAAACCACCAGCTTACCACGTCTCGAACTATGTGGAGCCCTTCTTCTAGCCAAACTAGTGTCGGTCGTCCAATCCCAGCTCCATCTCCACCCGCAAGCTTTGATTTTGTGGTCTGACTCCGAAATTGTGCTCTCATGGTTGGAAAAGCCACCCCATACCTGGAAAACCTTCGTATCGAATCGAATCGCGCAAATAATCGATCTGGTCGGAAATGCCACCTGGCGGCATGTACGAACTCACGATAACCCCGCCGACATGGGTACAAGAGGATGTAAACCTCTCGACTTGGCAGCCTCCTCACTGTGGTGGAAGGGTCCGGAATGGCTCACCAGCCCCGCGGAATCTTGGCCGAAAGCTTCACGACGCACAATCAACAATCCACCCGAAGTACGCCGAATTGAAGCGTTACACACCACCGAAGAAGAACCCGACATTCTGGATCGTTTCTCCTCCTTCCCCCGCGCACTCCGGGTTTTGACTCACGTTTTTCGATTCATACGGACTCTGAAAACCCGAACAAACCACATAATAGTCCACCCGTTACCTCTGGCGCACGATGACTTCCGAAACACTAAAGTCCAGCTCATCGCCTTAACTCAATCTCGATATTTCTCCAACGAAAAGAGGAATTTGTTAGCGTCGAAGCCGATCGATAAACGGAGCCCGCTTCTCACCTTAAACCCATTTCTGGACAAAGATGGACTTCTACGTGTGAACGGTCGACTGGCGCACTCAACGCTAAGCTACAATGAACGCCACCCCATCATTATTCCCGAGAAATCCCGATATGCTGCACTCTTTTTACGCTTCCTGCATGAGCTGCTCTTGCACGCCGAAACCCGTCTTATGCAGCAGGCGATCAGACAGGAGTTTTATATCCCTCGGCTCAAGCCACTCATAAAAAAGTGCATCTTTCAATGCAAACCCTGCACTGTCCACAAGCAGCAAATGCGCTCACAAATAATGGCAGCCTTGCCACCCTCACGATGCACCTTCGCTCCGCCCTTCACCACAACGGGTGTTGATTTTGCTGGCCCCTTTCAGGTGAAGGCTTCCATGCTAAGATCGCCCACCCTCGTGAAAGGCTACGTGGCCGTTTTTGTATGCTTCACGACAAAAGCGGTTCACCTTGAGTTGTGCTCGAATTTAACTTCAGAGGCCTTTCTGGCTGCATTTGCTCGCTTTGTTGGCCGGCGAGGCTATCCCGCCACCATGATGAGTGACAACGGCAAAACCTTTGTCGGTGCCAAAAGAGCCACTGAGAAGGAGTTTATCACCTTCTCGAAAGAAGTATCCCGGGAAATCGTCAAAAAATATGCCGCTCAAGGTATAAACTGGAAATTTATTCCCCCCAGCGCCCCTCATATGGGTGGTTTATGGGAATCCGCAGTCAAAAGCTTCAAAACGCATCTCAAGAAGACTGCCGGATCACATAAATTCACTTTCGAAGAGTTTACCACCCTATTAATCAGAATAGAAGCCGTGTTAAACTCACGACCCATCTCTCCCCTATCTCAGGACCCCTCAGATTTTACCGCACTCACCCCCGGGCATTTCCTTAAGGGATCCCCCCTGTTGTCTCTTCCTGAATCGAACCATGAAAACTTATCTCTACTCAATCGGTGGGAAAAGGTCAAAGTTCTACACCATCAGTTTAGCCGACGATGGAAAGAGGACTATCTCAAGGACCTGCACAAACGGCACCGATGGAAAGACACCCGTATTGAGCCGAAAGTCGGCGAGTGCGTCCTCATCAACGACGATACGCTTCCGCCCACTGAGTGGCGCCTCGGACGCATCGAAAGGACACGGCCCGGCCCCGATGGCCACATTCGTGTTGTCGAGGTACGCACTCAAACCGGCATTCTCACACGGCCGATAGTTAAATTATGTTTTTTGCCACCGGCCGAACTTCCACTCAGTCCCAATGCGACCGAGTAACCCTACACCATCATCATGATTCTGTACCACTTATGCCACAAACCGCTTGATCGTAAACTTGTCTCGCCTTCAATCACCATACGCGCCTTTTCCCCAAAATAACAATTATATACTTCTCGGTCTCATGACCCACGATACTCGATATACGTCCCACTAAAATTATATATCTACACAACTATTTACAGGCGTGAATGGATTCAGCACCCACACCAGCACCAAGAACTTCACTCCGCTCGCAGGTGTTTGTGGCCGCTAGCGACCGCGGGGGGCGCCCAAGCCCTGACTATCAGAAGTGCCGAGTTTGCGCGCGTCACCACGCGCTACGAACATGCCCGCTCTTCAGAAGGATGCAGCCAGCGCAGCGGTACTTGTTGGCGCGGGCCCATAACTACTGCACCAACTGTCTGGCACTGTCGCACGCTACCAGCGAATGCACATCCCAGATCACGTGCAGGATATGTGCACTGCCGCACCACACGATGCTTCATCGGGCCCCGCCGCCACCACAGCCACATCGCCGTACCACCGCACCTCCAACTCAAACACCTCCGACACCGGCCTCCCGCTCAAACGCTCGCGATCGTCGCAACCCACCTACCCAGGCCGCTACCCATCGCTACAATCCGACTGCAGCCACCATTCCACAACCACGCACCGTCAAACGTTCGGCAACAGGGCTCCATACCGCTGCATTCCGAGAAAAGATGGCAAATCGGCTTATGGATGAGGCCATTAGAGCGCTGGAGCAGCTGAAAGTGGCACTAGCCGTCTAGCGCGCCTAGGCGGGGCAGGATGTTCAAGTGAGTGACTAGCGCACGCACACCGCATTAACCATTTGTATTTATTGAATTATCTAGACTTGAAATATTTCTACGAATTGTAACTTTGAACTCATAAAAATTAACTCGCACCGTGAAAACCCCCATCAGCCAACCGGGTAGTTGGCAACGCGTGCGCTACTCGCTCACTTGAACTATCACCAGCTGTCAAAACAATATAAATGTACATATATATCTATCTCGTGGACGGATCAGAAAATTTGTTTTCGCTTAAGAATTTTGTAGTTTTTCATTGTTCTACTTGCCCTCGGCATATTCGGTCCGCCCGCAAATTTGTAGTAGCAAAATTGACTAACGTGAATTAAATACAAAGCTTTTTTAAATCGAAATTAGTTCGGTGTTTTATTTCGCTGAGCCAACCCCAACTTTATACAACTCGCGTTGAAACGGTCGCGCGAGTAATAGTGCCCTATCAGTGCCACCGCGTTCCAGCCGCTGTCGGTTGCGTGTCCCCGTGCTCCATCCATAGCGTCCTTGGTGCAGAACGTCCGCCAGTGCCGTACAGCCGCCAACTACACGCCAACGTCGTTCAGCCATCTCCAGACTGCCTTCAGCGCCGTCCAGGAAAATCAACCCATCGCTCCCGGGTGGTCACACCACCTAGCCAGCATCCCCCACAGAGTCGCCGTTCCGCCGCCCACAACTAACGCAGGCCCCAGCGCCCTGCGAAAAATAATAATAATAATAAATTTATAATAAATAACGGTGAGCTACAAAAAGTGAACAAATAAAAACTACAGAATACATAAAACCGTCGTCCGAAACGCAAAACAAGAAAAAAAAAACCAAAATCAATATAAACTAAAAACTATTAAACAAAATCTAAAAATAACGGCGAGAGCAGCATACCTGCGCCGCACAAAAAACCACATCCCCGCTATACCTAGACGAGAAAAGGAAGTTAAAAGGTGCCTCCACCCTAGTGCTGAAATACGCAAGCAGCAGGGACCCACAGGGAGCATCGCTCACACCAATCACAGCGGAGGAAGGTACAGGCGACAAAAAAAAGCATACAGGTGGTACAAAATCAGGAAGCCAAAGTAAGTTTGACCAACATTTAATAATACTTATACATAAAGCACATTAGCGGATTTTTCAAGCCATTATCAAACTGTAATCTAATTCGTTTACCAACGGTACAGGATTTACCGTTTATTCTCTAATTTATATGGAAACCGCTATTTGTCACCCACAGTTTGATAAAGTCCGCTAAAGTGTACTCTCACATACATACATATATAAAACAAACTTACGTTTTACATATGTGCATAAATACTTCCCGCTCAATATCTTCCTTCTCACTGGGTAAACATATCTCGAAACGCCTTTGAGTCTCAATTTCCTCCTGGGGTGGCGTTAAAAATTCCCGCTATTGCACATTTGTAATACGCGCATGTATGTACACATATTCAGCTCTCGCCTAGCTCCCTTTTGCAAAATCGTGAGTTCAAACGTATTTATATACATATGTAACTATATACATAAAACCGCTAACCCAAAAAAGTATATGCGAAGAGTTATATGTACATACGTATATGTACATGTCCCTACAAGAATTGTGTGATGGAAACTAACTCATTCTCATTTATCTTACTAACACATTTGCAAATTTTGCGTTGGTTAAAAAGAGACCAATATATAAGGCCATAAGTTGGAGGAAGACGGAAGATCATATGTACACAAATGTTTACATCAGATTTTTCACACTGCGCTTTAGAATGTGATAGAAACTTGTAGGTAGCCAGTGACAGAAATCTCTATCAGCCTTGCCAGTCAAATGATTTGTCAAATGATGGTCACTGTTCTTGCAGGGGTAAACATACATACACCCTTTGCATCTTTGGTCAGAACTTTTTCCCGCCACTTGATCGCCAGCAATTATTTTACTTATACATTTGTATAGACAAATCCCATTTACATTAGTATATGCAACTTGTGCTCATCGCAATACTTAAAAATAAAAAAAACAAAACATTCCACTTAGCCCTCTTTTTGCGTTAAACTCAACAAAAATAAATTCAGAAAATCTCAATTCTACAAATCAGAGCCACCCTATTAATCAAACGTCCATTTGTACGCATATACACATGTGCTAACATAAGGTACACCCTGCCCTCAAAAAGCAAGCAACTCATCTCTTAGGAAACCCAAAAGAACACACATACATACATATATATATATATATCGCTAGCTGTCGTCAGATGCGCTCAGGCAGGAAAGAGAAAAAAAAAAATAAAACTCCACCAAACATAATTATATACAGGGTGTC
>NW_023459018.1:60632-67998 GCF_013731165.1 Rhagoletis pomonella
CTCACTGGGTAAACATATCTCGAAACGCCTTTGAGTCTCAATTTCCTGCTGGGGTGGCGTTAAAAATTCCCGCTATTGCACATTTGTAATACGCGCATGTATGTACACATATTCAGCTCTCGCCTAGCTCCCTTTTGCAAAATCGTGAGTTCAAACGTATTTATATATATATGTATGTACATAAAACCGCTAACCCAAAAAAGTATATGCGAAGAGTTATATGTACATACGTATATGTACATGTAAACATACATACACCCTTTGCATCTTTGGTCAGAACTTTTTCCCGCCACTTGATCGCCAGCAATTATTTTACTTATACAGTTGTATAGACAAATCCCGTTTACATTAGTATATGCAGCTTGTGCTCATCGCAATACTTAAAAACAAAAAAAAACAAAACATTCCACTTAGCCCTCTTTTTGCGTTAAACTCAACAAAAAATAAATTCAGAAAATCTCAATTCTACAAATCAGAGCCACCCTATTAATCAAACGTCCATTTGTACGCACATACACAATTGCTAACATAAGGTACACCCTGCCCTCAAAAAGCGAGCAACTCATCTGTTAGGAAGACCCAAAAGAACACACATACATACATATATATATATACATATCGCTAGCTGTCGTCAGATGCGCTGAGGCAGGAAAGAAAAAAATAAAAAATAAAACTCCACCAAACATAATTATATATAGTAGTGCATATATGTATATCTACTCAATAAACAGTACGGCTACATATGTGTATCAAAATATTTCCCTCTTGACTCATTTGTACATTTCATATATGCATAAATAAGGCGCAAAATTAGGCCAACGATTTGTGTAAAACCCAATCAGCGTCGCACTTAAAATTTCGATTTTTTTCGAACCAGCCTAACAATATCAATCTCGTTAGCTTGCATGTATGTATGTATGTATACAGCGACATAAGTAAATATTTAAAACAAATATATACTGGTTGGTACAGCTGGTATCACTAGCCGGTGGTCGCGGTGTATATACGTTCGTACACACGTAAATATATATAAAAAATATTCTTGGCTAACGGCTTAACAAGGTGTACATATACGTTTGTGCATACACATATTCACAGTCGCACATAATTAGCGCTGAGCGACCGGGGGTGAAAAACAAATCCACTTGCTTCGCTCTCAAAGCAAAATATTTATTAACGTTGGAATACATACATACATGCATACATACGGTTACTGTACTCAGACAGCACAGTAGGACAAGCGCACAAACACCTCACATAAAAATACAGTGGGTCAAAACTCAACAACTATTAAAATTTTAGTATAAATTATTGATTAAAAACTCAGTACAATTTAAAATCCCTAATACTACAACGCAATGACTGACGAAAAACAAGATAAACCCACAGGTCTACAGGCCCCACAGGGCATAAGAACACGGTCGAAATCCCAAGCCGAGGAAGAGGAACTGATCCACATTCAAAAAAAGTTCCTCTTTGAAGTCTCTAAACTTGAAAAATTCTGCACTAGGTGGTGGAATGTCCGCGAAAGTGACCACACGGAAAGAGGTCTGAAGACGTATCGGGAAGAACTGCATAAACTCGTGGACATAGTGAACCAGGCAACCGAGCAGCGCAATTAAGTGGAATAGATGAGAAAACAAGAAGAGTGTGCGAAGCGAAGTATGACACCTGCATCGACTCGTCCATGAGCACCAGATTGCGGATAAATGAACTTATCAGCAATCTTTCAACAGAATCAGCCAATGGAAACAACCCACCGGATCCAGAGTCGCGGATGTCGACCGCTCCCCAGAATTACCTCAAGGTGCCTGCATGCGACACCGAAATCTTCTATGGAAGCTACGAAGATTGGCCATCGTTCCGGGACTTATTTACAGCGATATACATAGCACACCCAAAATTGTCTCAAGCTCAGAAACTCTACCACCTCAGGCAAAAAACTCGCGGGAAGGCAGCCCTTATTATAAGAAATTATGCGTTAAACGACCAAAACTTTGAATTGGCGTGGGACGCATTAAGATCACGTTACGAGAATCGCAGGATTCTCGTTGATAGCCAAATAAAAACCCTATTTAGCATCCAACCCCTAAATTCGGAAAATGGTGAAAAGATCCAAGAGATCCAAACCATTATTAACAATTGCCTCTCAGTATTGTATGCAAACGGCGTTGCCACAGAAAGTTGGGACCCGATGTTAATATATCTCTGTTCCTCAAAGCTCCCAGACGAAACACTCACGTTATGGGAGCAATCTCTAGACTCCAGAAAAGAACTGCCTCTTTGGTCAGAAATGGACAAATTTTTTACAACCCGGTATGAAGTGGTAGAGCGGCTTGGTACGTACAGGCCGAATAAACCTAACCAGAAGCCCATTCAGAATCACACTCCCAGGTCGTCAACTCCTGCTAATCACTCCTTCAGCTACAAGAACAGAACCCGTGCATTCCAAATGCAGCAAAAGAGGCAGGTATCTTGTAAGCTCTGTAACTCAAACCACTCGATGATGAGCTGCGTCAAATTTAGGGAACTCTCCGTCCAAGATCGTAATAAGTTTATTAAGGACAACAAATATTGTAGGAACTGTCTGGCATTCTCGCATACAGAAGGTGAATGCGGAAGCAACTTCACGTGTGTGTATTGCCAAAAACGCCACCACTCACTCCTAAATTATGAGTATAAGCCCCAATCATCAAACTCTGGTGCTCGGCAAAGGATAAGCCAGGCACAGACGTCGCCTCAAGCAAATTTCGACCCTGACAAATACTCAACATCCAAGCAAACCCCAAAAAACGCAGGCCCCTCGAACACAGGCCAAAAGGACAAGGTATTTTCACATTTTGCTAGTAGTAGGGAGAAAACTTTGCTCCCCACCGCAATTGTACCCGTTTTACATCAAGGTGAAACTTTTCCAGTTCGAGCGTTAATAGATCAAGGGTCCCAAAAAACCTTTGTATCGTCCCGCATCCAAAAGCTGCTGGGTCTACCAACAAGCAACACAAAATATGAGATTTTAGGTATGGGTGGACGGGTAGTCCAAAACGCTAACAAAACCTGCACGATGACAATTTGCTCACCGGACTTGCAGGTTCAAATCGCAACTCAAGCGATAATTCTCCCAAAGCTTACCCAATTCTTGCCCTCATTCAAGGTTACCTATACAGACCTGAAAGAGTACTCCTCGCTCAATTTGGCAGATCCAAATTGTTTTGCACCGGCCCGCATAGATATGGTGATAGGAAGCGATTTGATACCCAAAATATTCATCCAAGGACTACAAAGTAATGTCGCTGGAAGCTTAATAGCTCAAAATACAATCTTTAGGTGGATATTAAGCGGACCAGTTGTCGAACAAGTCGCCACGTTCTGTACTCAGGTATCAGAAACTACAGATGATTCCCTCAACGAACTCTTAAAAAGGTTTTGGGAACAAGAAGAAGTCATTCAAGCCCCCACTTTGACAGAGGAGAATAAATACTGCGAAGAACTATATAAGAGAACCACCACCCGGAGAGAAGATGGACGTTACGAAGTCAAGCTCCCATTTAAGGAGGATTTCCCGCAAAATATAGCCTTAGGTCATACTCGATTGGCAGCACAACAACAGTATATCAGCATGAAGCGTACCCTGGAGAAGAAACCAGAGTTAAGAACCCAGTACTCAAACGTCTTGGAAGAGTATGTGACTATGGATCACATGACACGAACTTCTCCCCTAGAAATTATTAAAAACGAAAAATACTTCTCATTCTATTTGCCCCACCATGCTGTCTTAAAACCCGACAGCAAGTCGACAAAGGTGCGAGTCGTCTTCAACGCCTCTAAAATATCCCACTCTGGAAATTCACTAAGCGACGTACTCCACACAGGTCCCACTTTACAGAACGATTTAATGGTAATAATCCTCCAATGGCGACTTTATAAGTTCGTTTTTAATGGCGACATTGAAAAAATGTACCGCCAAATCCTCGTCTCTGAGGAAGACCAAGACTTTCAACGGCTCCTCTTTCGCAGATCTCCACAGTCGCCCCTCGAAGACTTTAAATTAAAAACGGTGACGTTCGGCGTGAACTGCGCACCGTACTTAGCCATCAGAACGTTGCAGCAATTAGCCGAAGACTGTAAAAGTGAATTTCCTCTCTCCTACAATGCCTTGTTACGAGAAACATATGTAGATGATATACTGTCAGGCGGCCACGACATACAGTCCACTCTCGAAACAATGACCCAAGTAATCGAAGCGCTTAAGTCCGCAGGTTTCCCGCTGAAGAAAATAACAGCTAACAATCCCAAAATATTGGAATCAATTCCCGATTCGGAGCTTCTTCATGTGGACTTCCTCAAATTCCAAGACGCTAGCTCGACAAAGACGCTTGGAATAAGGTGGAACGCCCTGACAGATTCATTTTCGTATACGTATGACCCCAGATCCGACACAAACTCAACGACCAAACGACAAATATTATCGGCGGTAGCGAAATTGTTCGACCCGGCAGGGTGACTATCGCCCATAATGATACTAGCCAAAATTCTTCTCCAACAACTCTGGATGGAGGGAACGGACTGGGACGAACATGTAAAACCGGTATCATTCAACAAATGGAACGCCTTTCGCGAAGCTCTTACAGCAATTAGTGAGATAAGCATCCCCCGGTGGGTACAATTCTCGCCCGCGAAGGCCATTCAATTACATGGATTTTCGGACGCTTCCGAAAAGGCATTTAGCGCTTGTATTTATATTCGAATTCAACATAGCGAAACCTCCTTTTCGTCACACTTGCTTGCCGCAAAAAGCAAAGTCGCTCCACTACAAACTGTCAGCCTCCCTCGTGTAGAACTTTGTGGAGCAGTCTTGCTCTCCAAACTCGTGAAACAACTGCGCGCCCAACTGGACCTGCCACCCCACGAACTAACTCTTTGGTCTGATTCTTCCATAGTACTGGCGTGGTTAGAAAAGCCGCCGCACACGTGGAAGACGTACGTAGCCAACCGAATTTCTCAAGTACTTCAGAATGTCAGCCATGCCAAGTGGAGACATGTTTCAAGCGCAGACAACCCTGCAGATTTAGGAACCCGCGGATGTCGACCGCAAAATTTAGTTGGCTGCTCATTGTGGTGGAACGGCCCGGAATGGCTGGCTCAGCCCTCCACGTTGTGGCCTAAACTTGCGACGCAACATCCCTCTCCTCCAGAACAGAAGCAAGTAGAAGTGTACTACACTGCGGAAAATGACGATCTCCTCGAACGGTTCTCCTCATATTCAAGAGCACTTCGAGTTCTTGCATTCATGCTACGATTTATTAATAAATCTCGTAAACGACCACTTCCGTCCACCCTCATTTTAACGCAGGAAGAGATAAATATGGCTAAAGTTCGCCTCATCAAGAACGCTCAATATAAATACTATGGAGAAACCATCGCCACATTGAAGGCCGCGAAACCCATCAGTAAAAAGAGTTCTTTACTTTCCCTCAACCCGATGTTAGACAAAGCAGGCGTGATGCGAGTGAACGGCCGTCTCGCGTATGCTACACTCAGCTACAGCGAACGACATCCTATCATAATCCCAGACAACTCTAGATTGTGCTCTCTTTTACTTGATTTCATTCACCAAACACTCCTTCATGCCGAAAAGCAACTTATGATTCGTATAGTCCAACAGGAGTTTTATACCCACGTTTAAGGCAGAAAGTCAAAAAATGCATTTTCCACTGTAAAACCTGTACGATTTACAAACAACAAATGAAATCTCAGATAATGGCCGCCCTGCCTCCAGAACGCGCAACATACTCTCTACCGTTTCATACCACTGGTCTTGACTTCGCTGGCCCGTTTATGGTGAAAACGTCCGTCCTGCGAACCGCCTCACACACAAAGGCATATGTGTGCGTGTTTGTATGTTTTCAACAAAAGCCATTCACCTCGAAGTGTGTTCTGATTTGACCACTGAGGCTTTTAAGGCGGCCTTTGCTCGATTTGTCGGCCGCCGGGGTATTCCACACAAAATCATGTCTGACAACGGCAATACCTTTGTTGGAGCCCAGAGATCAATTCAAAGAGAATTTTCCCTCTTCCTCAACGAAGTCACTTCGGATGTGGCGGAAAAGTACGCTGTCCATGGGCTATCATGGCAGTTTATACCTCCCTACGCTCCCCATATGGGTGGCCTGTGGGAAGCAGCCGTTAAAAGTTTCAAGACACATTTCACCAAGGTCGCTGGGAGCCAAAAATTCACCTTTGAAGCCTTCAACACCCTCCTTGTGCGAATCGAATCGGTTCTTAACTCGCGACCACTCTCTCCTATGTCCCAGGATCCCAATGACGTATCGGCGTTAACTCCAGGCCACTTCTTACGCGGTGCTCCACTCCTGTCAATACCAGAACCCAATGTAGGAAACCACTCCCTAATAAACAAGTGGCACATGCTTAAAGTTCTCCACCACCAATTCAGTTCGCGGTGGAAAAACGAGTACCTGAAAGAATTACATAAAAGGCACAAATGGAAAAATCCGCAAGTTAACATAAACGAGGGGGATTTAGTAGTCGTGAGGGATGATCTCTTACCTCCGAACGAATGGCGACTGGGACGCGTTGTGAAACTGCATCCGGGTCCCGATCAGAACGTTCGCGTAGCAGAAGTTCAAACTCAGGCAGGGACAATCACGCGCAATATTACGAAATTATGCCTACTACCCCCTTTGTAGCTTTGGGGTATCTTTACCCTGTCCAAAACTCTTTTATACTCTTACTATTATGTGTTCAACTCATCTCACCAACTCATATGTTCATAAACGTATCCTTAAACTAGGCGCAAACCCACGAGTCTAATACCACTTACGATTTTTTCTCTGCAGATCATCCAAGGAAACGATGGAGCTGAACAAGTGTCGTCTTTGCTGCCGCGTCCACTCCTTGCGGTACTGTCATGCTTTCAAGGCCATGACTCCAGCTGAAAGATATGAGTCTGCGCGCGTACATAAGTACTGCGTAAACTGTTTGGCGACATCGCATGTTACGGGCGCCTGCCACTCACCTGCCAGCTGCCGTCGCTGCGGAAAAGCCCATCACACGCTGTTGCACCGAGCACCATCCTCATCGCCAGGTCGTAGTCGGCGAGAAATGAACAGGAAGAAAACCGTGGCTAGTCGACGGGTGATCCGAAAACCGAAGGGCAGAGTGCAGAGTCGGACTTCTACCCAGCAACGCATACGGGAGTTGCTCAAGCGGGCTATGCTTACGCTCCAAAGTCTACAACAGCTGCTACGTATTCCAGCGTTCCAGGCCGGCCGCCATGTCGGAGACATGAGCGCAGATCTCACCGATTGTTAATCACTTTGTTATTAATGCACTGGTTCTTAAACCATGA
>NW_023459018.1:68098-72652 GCF_013731165.1 Rhagoletis pomonella
TTTCTTTCCTAGTAAATTTGTTTGCTTCTCGAAGCATTGATCCATCCTTTGCAAGGCCCAGTAATCAGCGGTCGTGCTGCCGAGTTGGGCGAACGTTCCAAAAGCTGCTATTCAATCGCTTGTTTTGTATGGAAAAAGGTTTCACAAGCAAATGGATTTTAACAACTTATAATTTTCGTGAGAAAAAATTAAAAATATTTGACGTTTTCGAGACCAAATAATTTGAAAATAAATCAAATCAGCTGCTCTACTGATACTACCTGTTCAATGTACCTTGGTACATACATATACATGCCGTTGACATAAAACGAGTTAGGACATTTCAAAATTGAAAATTTTTCCCTGTGTTATTCATGTATGTATCTACAAGTAGATGAGCACTGCGCTTTTGAAAGGCTTTTTTTCACTGTCTCGCAAATATTTCACAGCGGATTTTGAAATTTTGATTTCTTTTGAACCAGTCTAATGTACATTCATATCTACATACATATGTATGTAAGTACACTTGTATATCCCAGCAAACATTTGGAGTCATAAATGAGTCTTTAAGGAGTCCTATTTCGGAGCTATTACGCTCATAATGAGCTCATTTAAGAGTCCGATATGAGTGTGTTTCCCTTCCTACGAATGTCGACTTATATGAGCTTAAATTCATACATCAAATAAGCCTCAATATGAGTCATATTGGACTCTTATTGGCCTCATATACGGCTCATTTTGGACTCTTTTAAAACACGTTTTGGCCTCATATATGACTCTTTTTGAGACCCTTATCGGCCTCATAAATTGCTACATTCGGACTCTTATTTTAGGTTGCTCTTTGAGTCTTATTCAACTCACTATATTTGCAAAGGCATTCCGCAAAAAGTCCTTGCAAATAACATACATACATACTTACATGCATATACACATTCCAACATGCATTCAATAGCAGCAGCTGAAGCTAAATTTTGTTCATTTTTTGTTTTCTAATTACAGTGAAACCTCCCATGGGCGGACACTCACCGTCAGTCATTTTTTGTCCGCCCAAGAGAGGTGTCCGCTTAATGCCTATTTTAGAACTTTTTAATGTTTTAATTAATTGAAAAGTCACTATTTCTTATTTGAATAAAAGATATTGATATTACATCGTTCAAACAAAAATGTGCATGTATTTTTTCAAAAGTGCACATTTCATTTATGTGCGTAAGTACGTATTAAGTAATAACAAAATAAAAATAAATATTACATTTTAGTCCATAAACTACATAAAATCATAGATTCATTACATAAAAAACTGGGAAATTGTCGATTGACGTAAGTAACTTTTTCATCAATAGTTTTCATGTTTTTATCAGTCTCCAAGGGTTTCTGACAATTCAAATAACGAACCTAAACCACTGCGCAAACCAAACTAAATGTGTGCATAACAATCACATTTTGTGCGGGAAGTCCCCTTTTTTCATTTAGTAGTCCGCCTATGAGGAGTTCGCGTCCGCTCAACGGAGGTTTTTGTTTGATTTGTTATGAAAAGAAATCTTAATGTCCATTGATAAGAGGTTCGCGTCCGCCCAATGGAGTTTTTGTGTCAATTTTATGCAAAATAACTGTCCGCGTCCGGCGAAGAGAGTGTCCGCTTAAGAGAGAGTAATTTGTTCCGAAATTTATACTTAAAACGTGGTATAGGAAAAAATGTCCGCCCAAGGGATGTGTCCGTCTAATAGAGGTGTCCGTTAGGAGAGGTTTCATTGTATTATCAATTTCTGTATAAACAAGTTTAGATATAAATTTCAAATCTTTATGGTTTTTATATTGGCACAAGGTGCTGGCTCATAACTTGGCTCATATATGAATCCTAAAAGATTCATATAAGAGTAAAAAATTTTTTGTTTTTGAAACTCATATTTCTTACCTACCTAGGACACCTTTCGGACTCATATATTCTGAACGCTCAGAATATGTTTGCGGGGAGCTAGCGATATATATATATATGTATGTATGTGTGTTCTTTAGGGTCTTCTTAAGAGATGAGTTGCTCGCTTTTTGAGGGCAGGGTGTACCTTATGTTAGCACATGTGTATATGTGTACAAATGGACGTTTGATTAATAGGGTGGCTCTGATTTGTAGAATTGAGATTTTCTGAATTTATTTTTGTTGAGTTTAACGCAAAAAGAGGGCTAAGTGGAATGTTTTGTTTTTTTTGTTTTTAAGTATTGCGATGAGCACAAGTTGCATATACTACCCAACAAGCATTTCAGTAAATGTTTTTAAAAATAACTTAAAGTAAATTTGCTATAATAAGCGTTAAATAAGCATTTTTAATATTAAACTTATTAAAAGTTTTTTCAAATAAACCTTTAATAAGTTTTGAGAGCGAATGTTTATAAATAACTTCAACTTATAAATGAAATGCAAATGCCAACGACATGAAGTAGTAAATATAACATTTTTTCAATCGTAAGTGGCGTGTTACGTTTTTTAAAAATATATTATTAAAAGAACAAATTAAATAAAACCGACGCGGTAAAAAAAAATTCAATCCAGGACGCGCTGCGCTAATCGGTGCAGCATTTGAGTCTTCAAATGATGAGTTCTCCTTATCCTTTCTTATTTTAAAATTCAATTAAAAGTGTATTAAATTTTTTTCAGAAAAGTTCATCAATGAGAATGGCGGCGATGAAGCGGAATTTTTCCAATTTGCCAATAACCGCATGTAATTGAGAGCACGCAAGAAGATGTAATAATTAACTTTCTATGTTTAAATTTTGTGTATTATCGTGAATTTGTATGCTAAAATGTCTATTCCCTATTTATATTTTCGCGACTGTAGATGAGTCCGCCGAAAATTGGCATTTCGTTTAATTTCTAGATGTTAAGCAATCTATGTATGAGTTTTTAATGAAATATCTTTAAATAAAGGGATAGAAAAATGTTTATAAAAAGCTTTCTTTTGAAAATTTTTATTAAGTTTATATTCATACGCTTATAAACAACTTTTTTTGAACCTTTATTATAAGTTTACACTTTTACGCTTATAAAAAGCTTTCTTTTGAACATTTATTACAAGTTTATATTTCTACGCTTATAACCAATGTTCCTTTTCGATTATATTACGCTTACTTTCAAGCGTTTTATAAACAAAAAATCAACGTTTTGTAAGCTTAATGTTTATAATTGAAAACTTAAAAAAAAATGTCTTTAAGTTTATTTTGCTTGTTGGGTAATGTAATGGGATTTGTCTATACAAATGTATAAGTAAAATAATTGCTGGCGATCAAGTGGCGGGAAAAAGTTCTGACCAAAGATGCAAAGGGTGTATGTATGTTTACATGTACATATACGTATGTACATATAACTCTTCGCATGTACTTTTTTGGGTTAGCGGTTTTATGTATATCCATATGTATATAAATACGTTTGAACTCACGATTTTGCAAAAGGGAGCTAGGCGAGAGCTGAATATGTGTCCCAGCAGCAAATTGAGACTCAAAGGCGTTTCGAGATATGTTTACCCAGTGAGAAGGAAGATATTGAGCGGGAAGTATTTATGCACATATGTAAAACGTAAGTTTGTTTTATATATGTATGTATGTGAGAGTACACTTTAGCGGATTTTATCAAACTGTGGGTGACAAATAGCGGTTTCCATATAAATTAGAGAAAAAACGGTAAATCCTGTACCGTTGGTAAACGAGTTAGATTACAGTTTGATAATGGCTTGAAAAATCCGCTAATGTGCTTTATGTATAAGTATTATTAAATGTTGGTCAAACTTACTTTGGCTTCCTGATTTTGTACCACCTGTATGCTTTTTTTGTCCTGTACCTTCCTCCGCTGATTTCCTGTGATTGGTGTGAGCGATGCTCCCTGCGGGTCCCTGCTGCTTGCGTATTTCAGCACTAGGGTGGAGGCACCTTTAACTTCCTTTTCTCGTCTCGGGGATGTGGTTTTTTGTGTGGCGCAAGTATGCTGCTCTCGCCGTTATTTTTAGATTTTGTTTAATAGTTTTTAGTTTATATTGATTTTGTTTTTTTTTTTTTGTTTTGCGTTTCGGACGACGGTTTTATGTATTTTGTAGTTTTTATTTGTTCACTTTTTGTAGCTCACCGTTATTTATTATAAATTTATTATTATTATTATTTTTTTAAGTGTGGGATTGAGGTATCGCTGCTAGTGCTTTAAATTTGGGGGCGCAGGTATCACTGCTAGCGCTTTAAATTTGGGGGCGCAGGTATCACTGCTAGCGCTTTAAATGTGGGGGCGCAGGTATCACTGCTAGCGCTTTAAATGGGGGCGCGGTGCAGGTATCACCGCTAGCACACAAAATATATATTTTTTTTTAACTGCTACTAATGTAGCTGCTGGCACTGTAAGCACTTTTCCGCACTTAGTTAGAAGTTTTATCTTTTTTTCTTGTGTTAATATTTTTTTCCTTTTTTTTCACTCTTTCAACCGCTTGTATATATATGTACGTCCAACGCGACCGCTGACCGCCTTGCTTATACAGCGTTTTAAACTCAACTGAAGTGAGCGAGAAGTTTGAATTAATAGTTAGCGAGTGGTGTGTTCAGTGT
>NW_023459018.1:72752-81494 GCF_013731165.1 Rhagoletis pomonella
TAATATTATAGAAGCAGAAATTCTTACGGGCTGTGGAGCTGGTGAAGGAGTTTTCATACCACGCATACCCCTAATTTCAAACAATTTCCCATTCCAATTTAAACGTGTGCAGTTTCCCGTGAGCGTATGTTTCGCTATGACCATCAACAAGTCGCAAGGTCAGACACTTCGAGCCGCCGGTGTCGATCTCAGAACGAACTGTTTCTCACACGGACAACTATATGTTGCTTGCTCACGCGTAACTAGCTCGGACAATTTGTTTATAATGGCTAATATGGGTAGAACATCAAATGTTGTATATAAAGAAATTATTTAGTTTTTATTGTTTCGTTTTGGATAACAATAAACGTTTTTACCTATCCATCCCAGTCTTTTTTATTGGTATTTGATTCTCAACTGTCTCCGTAAAATTAAAAATATTATCTATAGATTCTAAATTCCACGCATACGAAGTCGCGGGCAAAAGCTAGTATATATATAAAATAGTACCCTGAAATGCCAGCTTAATAGGGTCGAGCCAGGGACATAGCATAGGGACTCCTATATTTCCCGCACTCGTATCACATTCCACACCTGGAATCCAAGGTGAGTCTAAACGTTTGTGCTTTATTAGCTCATGTAACAAAAAAAATATATATATATGTATATAAGATATTAATTCGAATATGATACAAAAAAATTGATGTGTTTTTGTAAGACGTATTCCAGGTTGCCACGGGCATACCCATAAAGGACCTCGGCTGGTCGGCGGCAGAGGTAATCCGGGCCAGCAACATATGCCAACATACGCATGGCCTACGTATGAGGACCACAGCAACACACCTCTCCACAAACCTTGTAGCATAATTGCCACCCATGTACAAGTGTATCTCAAAAGAGAGGAAAGGCACACCAGCAGTACAGGTCGGTTAGCACCAACAATACCCACGACCTGCACCGGGGAGCACAGCAATCCCACGAACTAGCAACATTACCATATAGGATCCACTAACATCAACAGCGCACAGGTTCGGCAACCACCACATCGTGCAACAGCGACGACTACAGCTGTGTACAACATCAGCGACCAACGGCAGCATTCATGGTCTCCAGACCGAACATCGCCCAGACCTGCTCAAAAGCATGAGTTCCTAACATCAGTGATTACAGCTATTAACAGCTGGCCGGTAGTGTATGTTAATAACAGAAGCTCAAGCTAAAAGACCATCACAAATACATACGCATAATACATAAGTACGGATACAGAGCTTTGTGCAGTCGAGAGAGAGAGATAGGAGAGTTGAGACTTTTGGAGATCTGTCGGAAATAGAATCTGGAATATTGGAGAGCCCTAGCTACGGAGAGGAACTAGATACCTAAGGGAATCACCGATACGTCGCGAGCGAGACTCGACGTCCGTATAACCAACGTCACCGTCGCCGTCCAACGCCGGCGCAGCCGAAAGATTGGAGCAGCGAAGGATATCTTTCTCCACGTGGCTAACATTTTTTTTTTTTTTAAACAGGGACATATGTACATTAGGGTGATTCAAAATTGAAACTTTTTTGAATTTCGACTGAGAACGTTCGGATTCTTGAAGATAAGAGGGAAGACAAGTTCCTTCTACAATTTCAGCTTATTTGAACAAGATTTAGAGGCCGTTCAACGCTGTTATTTGTTTTCCGGAAACTACAGATTTTAGATGCATCTTTATTAACAAATGGGTATACTTTCATCAAATCTTGTCGGATTTCGACGAAATTTCGTAGGTTGGTTCCAAAATATCAGCTTATTGGAACGCAGTTTATAAAAATTCGATAAAGTAGTTTTAAACACATTTATTAATTAGTTAGTAACTAAGTCCCGCTTTATAAAAAATTAATATTTGCATTAATTTTTTTTTGTTCCTTAGCCACTGAGCGTATGCTTAAAATACCTAAGATCACACTATAATTCATACCATTAGAGGACGTCATCAATTAATATTATTAAACATCAAATAAAAAAAATCACCAGATAAATATCACTTATATGCCATGTTGAATGCAAGTATTTTCCTAGTCATTGCAGATATTAATAGTATAATAATAATATTTTGGCGCTTACACCTTTGCCAAGTGTTTGGCCAAGCTTCTCCTCCAATTTGAGGTGTGTGTCCTGATGTTGCCACAAAAAGGCGGAGAGAAGCTTTTTTTCTTCAATCTTTTTTTTAATTTATTAAAAAAGTAATTGCAATTATTTATTAATTTATTTGCAATGCGCAATTTAAATTTTAATTGCAATTAAACATTTAGTTTGCATAATTTTTTTTTTGTTCCTTACTTAGCCACTGAGCGTATGCTTAAAACACCTAAGATCAGACTATAATTCATATCATTAGGGGACCTCATCAATTAATATTATTAAACATCAAATATAAAAAATCACCAGATAAATATCACTTATATGCCATTGTCGGAGACATGAGCGCAGATCTCACCGATCGTTAATCACTTTGTTATTAATGCACTGGTTCTTAAACCATGAATATGAAAAATTTGAAATGTAAACCCACTGTAACTTTCGAAATTTGAACCTACTCATTGTAACTTAATCTATTGTAACCTAATCATTTTTGCTTCTTATATACGGCGGTACGGGGTGGTCTAAGGCGGGTTTGCAGGAGTATCATTTCATTCGCTTTCGAACCGCTGAAGAGACCGCCTCGTTTATTTTGAAACATTTTTCGCGCCAATGGCACACTAGTACTCGCTAAGTAGTTTTAAATTTACCTTGAATTAACAATTGAATTGATATAATAAAACGTTGTAAAATTATTGCATTCCACAAAGGAAACACCTTGCGTATTCTAAATTAACTTTGCACACCACTACTTCAGGCAAACCATGAACATGGTCCTATCGATCCGCAAAAGGATTGGCAACCCCGAATAAAAGTGTTTGCATACACTGAACACCCCACTCGCTAACTATTAATTCAAACTTCTCGCTCAAATCAGTTGAGTTTAAAACGTTGTATAAGCAAGTCGGTCAGCGGTCGCGTTCGGACGTACATATATATACAAGCGGTTGAAAGAGTGAAAAAAAGGAAAAAACTATTAACACAAGAAAAAAATATAAAACTTCTAACTAAGTGCGGAAAAGTGCGTACAGTGCCAGCAGCTACATTAGTAGCAGTTAAAAAAAAAAAAAAAAAAAAATTTTTGTGCTAGCAGTGATACCTGCACCGCGCCCCCATTTAAAGCGCTAGCAGTGATACCTGCGTCCCCACATATAAAGCGCCAGCAGTGATACTTGCGCCCCCAAATTTAAAGCGCTAGCAGTGATATCTGCGCCCCCAAATTTAAAGCGCTAGCAGCGATACCTGCGCCTCAATCCCACACTTAAAAAAAAAAAATAATAATAATAATAAATTTATAATAAATAACGGTGTGCTACAAAAAGTGAACAAATAAAAACTACAAAATACATAAAACCGTCGTCCGAAACGCAAAAAAAAAAAAAACAAAATCAATATAAACTAAAAACTATTAAACAAAATCTAAAAATAACGGCGAGAGCAGCATACCTGCGCCACACAAAAAACCACATCCCCGCTATACCTAGACGAGAAAAGGAAGTTAAAGGTGCCTCCACCCTAGTGCTGAAATACGCAAGCAGCAGGGACCCGCAGGGAGCATCGCTCACACCAATCACAGGAAATCAGCGGAGGAAGGTACAGGCGACAAAAAAAGCATACAGGTGGTACAAAATCAGGAAGCCAAAGTAAGTTTGACCAACATTTAATAATACTTATACATAAAGCACATTAGCGGATTTTTCAAGCCATTATCAAACTGTAATCTAACTCGTTTACCAACGGTACAGGATTTACCGTTTTTTCTCTAATTTATATGGAAACCGCTATTTGTCACCCACAGTTTGATAAAATCCGCTAAAGTGTACTCTCACATACATACATATATAAAACAAACTTACGTTTTACATATGTGCATAAATACTTCCCGCTCAATATCTTCCTTCTCACTGGGTAAACATATCGCGAAACGCCTTTGAGTCTCAATTTCCTGCTGGGGTGGCGTTAAAAATTCCCGCTATTGCACATTTGTAATACGCGTATATGTATGTACACATATTCAGCTCTCGCCTAGCTCCCTTTTGCAAAATCGTGAGTTCAAACGTATTTATATACATATGTATATACACAAAACCGCTAACCCAAAAAAGTACATGCGAAGAGTTATATGTACATACGTATACATATGTACATGTAAACATACATACACCCTTTGCATCTTTGGTCAGAACTTTTTCCCGCCACTTGATCGCCAGCAATTATTTTACTTATACATTTGTATAGGCAAATCCCATTTACATTAGTATATGCAACTTGTGCTCATCGCAATACTTAAAAACAAAAAAAAAAACAAAACATTCCACTTAGCCCTCTTTTTGCGTTAAACTCAACAAAAATAAATTCAGAAAATCTCAATTCTACAAATCAGAGCCACCCTATTAATCAAACGTCCATTTGTACGCATATACACATGTGCTAACATAAGGTACACCCTGCCCTCAAAAAGCGAGCAACTCATCTCTTAGGAAGACCCAAAAGAACACACATACATACATATATATATATATATCGCTAGCTGTCGTCAGATGCGCTGAGGCAGGAAAGTGGAAAAAAAAATACAAACTCCACCAAACATAATTATATACAGTAGTGCATATATATCTACTCAATAAACAGTACGGCTACATATGTGTATCAAAATATTTCCCTCTTGACTCATTTGTACATTTCATATATGCATAAATAAGGCGCAAAATTAGGCCAACGATTTGTGTTAAACCCAATCAGCGTCGCACTTAAAATTTCGATTTTTATCGAACCAGCCTAACAATATCAATCTCGCTAGCTTGCATGTATGTATGTATGTATACAGGGACATAAGTAAATATTTAAAACAAATATATACTGGTTGGTACAGCTGGTATCACTAGCCGGTGGTCGCGGAGTATATACGTTCGTACACACGTAAATATATAAAAAATATTTTTGGCTAACGGCTTAACAAGGTGTACATATACGTATGTGCATACACATATTCACAGTCGCACATAATTAGCGCTGAGCGACCGGGGGTGAAAAACAAATCCACTTGCTTCGCTCTCAAAGCAAAATATTTATTAACGTTGGAATACATACATACATGCATACATACGGTTACTGTACTCAGACAGCACAGTAGGACAAGCGCACAAACGCCTCGCATAAAAATACAGTGGGTCAAAACTCAACAACTATTAAAATTTTAGTATAAATTATTGATTAAAAACTCAGTACAATTTAAAATCCCTAATACTACAACGCAATGACTGACGAAAAACAAGATAAACCCACAGGTCTACAGGCCCCACAGGGCATAAGAACATGGTCGAAATCCCAAGCCGAGGAAGAGGAACTGACCCACATTCAAAAAAAGTTCCTCTTTGATGTCTCTAAACTTGAAAAATTCTGCACTAGGTGGTGGAATGTCCGCGAAAGTGACAACCAGGAAACAGGTCTGAAGACGTATCGGGAAGAACTGGATAAACTCGTGGACATAGTGAACCAGGCAAACGAAGCAGCGCAATTAAGTGGAATAGATGAGAAAACAAGAAGAGCGTGCGAAGCGAAGTATGACACCTGCATCGACTCGTCCATGAGCACCAGATTGCGGATAAATGAACTTATCAGCAATCTTTCAACAGAATCAGCCAATGGAAACAACCCACCGGATCCAGAGTCGCGGATGTCGACCACTCCCCAGAATTACCTCAAGGTGCCTGCATGCGACACCGAAATCTTCTATGGAAGCTACGAAGATTGGCCATCGTTCCGGGACTTATTTACAGCGATATACATAGCACACCCAAAATTGTCTCAAGCTCAGAAACTCTACCACCTCAGGCAAAAAACTCGCGGGAAGGCAGCCCTTATTATAAGAAATTATGCGTTAAACGACCAAAACTTTGAATTGGCGTGGGACGCATTAAAATCACGTTACGAGAATCGCAGGATTCTCGTTGATAGCCAAATAAAAACCCTATTTAGCATCCAACCCCTAAATTCGGAAAATGGTGAAAAGATCCAAGAGATCCAAACCATTATTAACAATTGCCTCTCAGTATTGAATGCAAACGGCGTTGCCACAGAAAGTTGGCACCCGATGTTAATATATCTCTGTTCCTCAAAGCTCCCAGACGAAACACTCACGTTATGGGAGCAATCTCTAGTCTCCAGAAAAGAACTGCCTCTTTGGTCAGAAATGGACAAATTTTTGACAACCCGGTATGAAGTGGTAGAGCGGCTTGGTACGTACAGGCCGAATAAACCTAACCAGAAGCCCATTCAGAATCACACTCCCAGGTCGTCAACTCCCGCTAATCACTCCTTCAGCTACAAGAACAAAACCCGTGCATTCCATATGCAGCAAAAGAGGCAGGTATCTTGTAAGCTCTGTAACTTAAACCACTCGATGATGAGCTGTGTAAAATTTAGGGAACTCTCCGTCCAAGATCGTAATAAGTTTATTAAGGACAACAAATATTGTAGGAACTGTCTGGCATTCTCGCATACGGAAGGTGAATGCGGAAGCAACTGCACGTGTGTGTATTGCCAAAAACGCCACCATTTACTCCTACATTATGAGTCTAAGCCCCAATCATCAAACTCTGGTGCTCGGCAAAGGATAAGCCAGGCACAGGCGTCGCCTCAAGCAAATTGCGACCCTGACAAACACTCAACCTCCAAGCAAACCCCAAAAAACGCAGGCCCCTCGAACACAGGCCAAAAGGACAAGGTATTTTCACATTTTGCTAGTAGTAGGGAGAAAACTTTGCTCCCCACCGCAATTGTACCCATTTTACATCAAGGTGAAACTTTTCCAGTTCGAGCGTTAATAGATCAAGGGTCCCAAAAAACCTTTGTATCGTCCCGCATCCAAAAGCTGCTGGGTCTACCAACAAGCAACACAAAATATGAGATTTTGGGTGTGGGTGGACGGGTAGTCCAAAATGCTAACAAAACCTGCACGATGACAATTTGCTCACCGGACTTGCAGGTTCAAATCGCAACTCAAGCGATAATTCTCCCAAAGCTTACCCAATTCTTGCCCTCATTCAAGGTTACCTATACAGACCTGAGAGAGTACTCCTCGCTCAATTTGGCAGATCCAAATTGTTTTGCACCGGCCCGCATAGATATGGTGATAGGAAGCGATTTGATACCCAAAATATTCATCCAAGGACTACAAAGTAATGTCGCTGGAAGCTTAATAGCTCAAAATACAATCTTTGGGTGGATATTAAGCGGACCAGTTGTCGAACAAGTCGCCACGTTCTCTACTCAGGTATCAGAAACTCCAGATGATTCCCTCAACGAACTCTTAAAAAGGTTTTGGGAACAGGAAGAAGTCATTCAAGCACCCACTTTGACAGAGGAGAATAAATACTGCGAAGAACTATATAAGAGAACCACCACCCGGAGAGAAGATGGACGTTACGAAGTCAAGCTCCCATTTAAGGAGGATTTCCCGCAAAATATAGCCCTAGGTCATACTCGATTGGCAGCACAACAACAGTATATCAGCATGAAGGGTACCCTGTAGAAGAAACCAGAGTTAAGAACCCAGTACTCAAACGTTTTGGAAGAGTATGTGACATGGATCACATGACACGAACTTCACCCCTAGAAATTATTAAAAACGGAAAATACTTCTCATTTTATTTGCCCCACCATGCTGTCTTAAAACCCGACAGCAAGTCGACAAAGGTGCGAGTCTTCTTCAACGCCTCTAAAATATCCCACTCTGGAAATTCACTAAACGACGTACTGCACACAGGTCCCACTCTACAGAACGATTTAATGGTAATAATCCTCCAATGGCGACTCTATAAGTTCATTTTTAATGGCGACATTGAAAAAATGTACCGCCAAATCCTCGTCTCTGAGGAAGACCAAGACTTTCAACGGCTCTTCTTTCGCAGATCTCCACAGTCGCCACTCGAAGACTTTAAATTAAAAACGGTGACGTTCGGCGTGAACTGCGCACCGTACTTAGCCATCAGAACGTTGCAGCAATTAGCCGAAGACTGTAAAAGTGAATTTCCTCTCTCTTACAATGCCTTGTTACGAGAAACACATGTAGATGATATACTGTCAGGCGGCCACGACATACAGTCCACTCTCGAAACAATGACCCAAGTAATCGAAGCGCTTAAGTCCGCAGGTTTCCCGCTGAAGAAAATAACAGCTAACCATCCCAAAATATTGGAATCAATTCCCGATTCTGAGCTTCTTCATGCGGACTTCCTCAAATTCCAAGACGCTAGCTCGACAAAGACGCTTGGAATAAGGTGGAACGCCCTGACAGATTCATTTTCGTATACGTATGACCCCAGATCCGACACAAACTCAACGACCAAACGACAAATATTATCGGCGGTAGCGAAATTGTTCGACCCGGCAGGGTGGCTATCGCCCATAATGATACTAGCCAAAATTCTTCTCCAACAACTCTGGATGGAGGGAACGGACTGGGACGAACATGTAAAACCGGTATCATTCATTTCGCGGAGCTCTCCCAGCAATTAGTGAGATAAGCATCCCCCGGTGGGTACAATTCTCGCCCGCGAAGGCCATTCAATTACATGGATTTTCGGACGCTTCCGAAAAGGCATTTAGCGCTTGTATTTATATTCGAATTCAACATAGCGA
>NW_023459019.1:0-42415 GCF_013731165.1 Rhagoletis pomonella
AAAAAAGGTGTTAAAGTACACGCTTTTCTCTTTGAGATGGCGTTGAGGTTGCTCAAATACCTTTTTGCTTCGCTGAGATATTACAATTTTAATCCGTGAATAAAAAGTGCTGCGGTAGTAAACATGGCCGCTATGTTACTTACATGATTTTCAAGATATAGAAAAATTGGAAAATCCGTGAATATCCAAACAAAAAAAAATCCCCAAATTGGCGCGATATCGCCAAATCTGGACACTCTGATTGTGCGTGTAATTTTCTAGAGTAGTTTTGTACTCTCGCTAGCTCCTTGTATTAACTCGTCCTTCGTTGGTATACTCTAATGAGCATATGTGAGGATGATAGCAAGGCCAATTTATATAAGGTAGTGTTACAGGAGCAGTTGAAATTTTCGCCCGATGTTTCTTAAAGAAAGCAATAAACGTAGCGACCGTTGGTTCAACTTGGTGTTATTTTGCTCTAGATTGCACCGTTTGTGGGCCCGTTAAATGAATTTATGTCTTGGTGGTATGAAAGATCAAAAAATTTCGATTTTCTGGCAAGTTGTACAACTTATCGCTACATTAATGGCCATGTTGTACAGACTCATTTAACCCGTATCACCCTACGTAATTTTTTTTTTGTAGTTTCAAAAAGATATTTCAGGAGCATACTCCTTATGAGTAAAGTAAAAAAACTGCATCACTAAATTTTAGGTCCTGCACTTAGGATCCGTAGAATGTCCGGTTGCCATATGGCAACGCTAGGTAGACTAGGGCACTGGTTTATATCTCATATATGTATGCCTTTCAAGAAATTAACAGCCGTTGTTTTTGAGGTTGTTTATTCAAAGCAGAAAAGTGTAAGTTTTTTAATTACATTTGTATTGAAATAAATTTTTTTTTATTAAAAAAAAGTAGAATTTATTGTTTCATATGATACGATTCAAAGCATGGTAAACAGAGTCCAACATCGCATTTCCTTCAAGCTGTTCGCACGGTGGATTTGCATGTATCTCCTGCATATCGTCGCTTCTTATCTATTGGAATAACGAAGTGATCAGTCCGATCTCATTTGCTTCCCCGATGGCTTTTGGAACACTTTTGGATTGGTACCGTAGTGCTTGCAGTAATAAGTTGCTACATCTCGCTTGAACTCCTTTAGTGTTTTATTTTGAACAACGCGTCGATAAAGTAGCCAGCTATTCTGAATACTGGCATCGATAAGCCATGTAAAAATGCAATGCCACCACTTTTTTCCTTGAAATGAAATGCGATTGTCTGAAACATTTTGATCAAATCGATCAATATCGGACATATATTTGTTGTACTCGGTTACAACGCAAGGACGTGGAACTGGTACTTTCTTATGCAGTTGCCTGCTGTACCGAGATGCTGATGATTTTGGTTCACAACCGAAGCAAGTAGACGCAAGACACACCACCGCATTATCCACCCACTTAGTAATATGAATTCCTGTTTCTTTCATTTCCACACTCTCGTAATAGCCTCGCTGTTTTTTTCGTAATTCCTTTTTATGTGGAATTGGACAATTTTTGGGGATTCTATTTTCTCGTACCGTACCAGTAGCATGGTAGCCTCGGTTTTTGAGATAAGTCAATAATGGTATTCGTCTGCAAAATCGTCTATCATACATAGGAGTGGCGCCGCACAAGTACCAAAACTTTCCTCATATTTAGTATCTGACCTCGGGTTTTTACCTTGAAATATTTCATATATCCACTGGGTGTGCATAGAGACCAAGCCTTGTATCCGAAACGAATTGGCTTCCCTTTTAGAAATAAGCAATCATACTCTCATCGTATGAGATATTTTGTTCTGGGTAAAAGTTTTCCATCATTTTGGCCTTGATGTGGTCTGTAAGTGGACGTAGTTTCCATAGGGAGTCATATCTGTCAGAGTAATCTTTCGGTTTGCATATTGATGACGAGAAATGAAGCATATAATTTATTTCTTCGAAGCGGTTTCTTCGCATAGCACTGAATACCATTCCGTTACGGAGATCATCTTCGTTACTCCACATATCGCGAAAGGACCGTGTTGGATTGTAACCAGTCACAATCAAAATCCCAATGAACACACGAGGTTCTGAAATAATATGTAAATATTGGATTAGGGATATAAAAACCGCTGAGCAAGTCCTCACCTCCCACATTCAGTTCTTCATACCGTTTTTGATGATGAGTAGCGTACAAATTTGAACATTTGCATATGTGTTCAAGCAAATCATCGTTGAAAAACTTTTCGAATAGTTCATGAGGACTAAGTCCTCGACTGTCTTCATAATTTGCTTCAGAGAAAATGGGAAAATAGGAAAACTGCCGTCGAATTAGTAGTACGCCAGGTGAAATTTCTTTCTTTGTTAGCTGGTGGGATTGGAACACCAGGCTTTGAAGGATTCACACGACATATTTTCTTTGATGAGCTCGGCAAACAATCATCCAGTATATCAAATAAAACAGGCTCGTCTTCGATTTCAGTACCAAGGCAAATTTGCTCGCCATCAAGACTTTCTATTCGACGACCGTTTTCCAAAACAATTTCACACCCTGACTTTAGCTGCGCTGGGCATAAATTGTCTGGTAGTCCACCATCATCGTCACCTGAATCTTCGCCACTTAAATCCCCCTCAATACGGGGTGGCTGAATATATAATGCTTGCACATTAGCTGGAGCTCCGCTCTCGTCGTCAGAACATAATTCTTCTAAAAAGTCTAGTGCTTCTTGCAAAGAAAGTGATCTTAAAAAATTAGAATTGGAGAATGTTAAATGATGTTTCTTATTTTTCTACAGTCAAATTATTCCTTAAGAAACCTGGAGAAAACAAGAAAACTACCGAAACACACAAAAAAACATTACAACGAAAGCAGTGGCCTAGCCTACCTGGCGTTGCCATATGGACACACGCACAAAAAACTTCAAAAAAACCGCAAAAACATTTTATTTTTGTGATACACTTATGTGACGTTATTACTCTTAACAAACACTTAAAAAAAATCACATTCATTAAAACGATTAAGATAATTAGTACACATTTTAGATGCACTTGCTTTTTTGTAACCCTTTTTTTTACACTCAACATTTTGCGCTTTATCTACGAAGCGCTAGCTCTCACAAACACACACGAACTGTCGCCAAACATATTTTGCGCAAAAGAAGAAATAATTACGCGTTGAGTATATTCTTAAAAGTAACGGTATCTGCATTCGTTTGCGTGTTATGATCGTGTAAAAACATGTCTATCGCACGTTGCCATATGGCAACAACAGGGTGATCCGGGTTAATTTGCGTTTATTTTGTACACTAAATAACCGAAAATGGATAACTCAGACGAAATAGGTACGTGCTTTCGTTGAATTTTATAAATGTAAGCCGAAACTATGAAATTGTAAAAATGAGATTTTACTATGAGACTGCTCGCGAAATTGCAATGTTTGTGGGCAAAACGTCCAACTTGATTGCGGATTGATTTGAACCAACGTTTTCGGCTTGCATTATGTCAAAAGGATGCGTTTGTTGTAATTCATTCTGTCATTTACTACCATTATGCGTAGGCCAATCCATGAAATCATTTCATGCGTTTGAGTAGAAAATGAATGAATGAACACCATTTCATGATTACAATTAACGCGAAATAGAGTTTATGCACTTAGTTTTTACTGAGATCGATGAATGGATTGCGTGAATCGGACTACGCATACATGTGATACTGATGCTTTTAATTTATAAGGTAATTTTATATTTTTATACTCTTGCTACCACATGAATATATGAATTCGTGATAAGAATATATGAATTCGCCTTGGAAGATAGAAAGCGAGTAAGAATAAATGCCGAACAAAGGAATTTGTCTTCTTTCAACTTAAATAAATGCATTTTGCAAACAATGTTACTTAGTGCCTTGGTAATGGCGAATTCGTAAGGATTTATTGATTGCATTATAAACATTTTCATTTATTTGTTAAACATACAATTACTTCCATTACAACCCGGTCCTATGGAAACTAGAAGCGCGAATTCATATAAGGTGGTGTTACCGGAAAATGAATAAATAAATTATATGTATATCAGAAAATTAATAAGATGAAATGAAATTATTGTTTGATTTCTAACCGAACCTATGTATGTAAAACAATCGCCTAATGGTTTGCCGAACCGTAAACATATGTTTACACATGCAATTTCGTGAGTAGGTACCTGGTACGCACACCTTTTTTTAAGAAGTTTCACTTCTATCATAGTGAATATATTCTTATTGAGCTTTGTGCCACGATTATTCTATTAGGAAACATGGAAAATTAAGAAAGTCTAACCGGTAGAAGTTATAGCAGCTATTTCAATCCCATCAGACTTCTTTCTTTCTAGATTTTCAGCAATTTTATTTATTTTATTTTATTTGATTTATATATCTATTTAATTTTACTTAATCTTATTTTAATTTGTTTTATTTTATATCACATTTTTTATTTTACTATTAGTTAATTTAAATTTTTAGAGCTAAATTGTATTAAAAAAGTCAACAACAACTAACTGAAAGCAAAGATACAAAATATAGAACTTATAAAAAAATTAATAAAAAATAAATTAATTAAAATTATACTGGCCGTGGGACTGGAACTCACGACCTTGCGGCTCGTTAATCCACACAATTTTAACAGATCAACCGCGCTGTTAATCGGGATCAACGCTGCCGTCTGTCTATGCTTTTACAAACACTGAAGTTCTTAATTTGAGAATTTCTTCAAGAACCTGTGTTTTAATAAACACTGCAACTAATTAATTGATGTAGTAGACGTTTTTAAATCATATTAGGTCTTTAGTGAGTTATCTACTGACCTTTGTATAAAGCTGAATTTGAAGAAATTGAGTTATATATATATACTACTGAAATATATGCTTTGAATTCTTAGAGAATTTCGTGGGAGTAGCTTATTGATATTATTGGTAATTGAGAGATTTTTTCCGGATTGGCGTAGGTAATTTAACACAGATGGGCATCATATGAAGTTCACGTATACTTTTTTAAGAGTTGAATATGTACATACGTTTTGAGCGTTTCGTATGACTTCTATATTCTAAGAGAAAATGCTCGATTCATGGCTCTTCACGTAGACACTTTTGGATTTGGAAATTTAGGATTTGAGTGTTTGGAAATTTAGGATGAGTGTTTTGTATAATAGGAATTAGTATATTCAAGCGCTCCACGTAAACTATTTTGGATTTTTATATACAAATTGACTTTATGAGTGTCTTTGGATAGATATCTTGCTGCAGCGCCATATGTTTTATGTATTTTTGGCTAATGAAAAAAAAATGTACGGTGAAAAAATTAAAATTTTAATTTTCTTAACTTATAGGAAATTTTGATGGCAGAAAACATGATACAAAAATAGGAGGTAGTTTCATTTGTTGACATTCGTTGTTGTTGCCGACCACTTGACTTTTAACAAGTTTGTGACATTTAACTAAAATCATGCTACCAGATTCACTAGCAGTAACATTTTTGTTTCTTGAAAAAGGAAGAAAAAAAAACGTTTCAAGCTCGTCGAAAGGTTCGAAAAAAAGTTTTTGCTAATGCAGTTTGATGACAAATTTCTGACGCAAAATATTTTTAAAACTCTAAACGAGGTACCGTTATCCGTAGAAGGGAGAGGAGGTTGAGTTAAAATGATGCCCTGCAACTTGTAACTCTTTGGATTTTCTGATAAATATGTGGCGCTGGTAAAAAATATATACGCATGCACATGAGATGAAAAGTACTGCAGTTTAATTTTCTAAAATTTTGTATGTATAAAAAATGCATAGTAAACGACAATTCGAGGACGGTTCGGTTATTTGTGAAGTGATTTTGGGTTATCGTGTCCAAACGTGTGACCCGAATCAACAAATTTTAACATATGCGGCTAGTCAAAGGATTAAGCTTTAACCTAAAACAAAGATTTCGGTTTGAAATATGCATTTTTTTATAAATTTGGAGGTGGATTTTACGCAAAAATACTGTGGATTGTGAAAATGCTAATTTTACTCTATTTCGAAATGGGTCCCTGTAGAAAGGCACGGAGGCGAAGGATGACTATACTGCGCTATTTCTAATGACTGGAGTTTTAGGTGCCCCACTTCTTCCCCCTCCGCTCCCTCCAAAATATAATTGCACAAATAACCGAACGTTTCCCATGCACAACATTAAATCCTCTGATGTATTGTTTGATTCCTGTCAATGTGGCAAGGCAGCTCATAATTTTGTACAATTTATGAAACTTCAAAAACTTAATTTTTGTCAAAAATTTTGAAATGAAACTACCTTCTTCTTGTATCTTGACAGAAAATAATTCATTGCTCTGTTAATTCCCAATAAACATTGGGCTTGGTCAACAATTCGAAAATGATTGAAAAACCAATCTTTTTTTTGAGTCTCACTTTCGATAACTAATGTGGAATAGATCTCCAGCAAAACGGAACCTTCGTTATCCAATGTATTTTTCCTTCGTTATGAATTTGAAATCCAGCCCATTATCGAATTGAAAATTTAATTAGAGAGAGTGATTGTCTTATATTTCCCTTCGAAAATGAGCTAGGTTTCACTTCCTGTCTTGTTACTATGGTTTTAATTTTTTCCCGAACCCATATCGAGTGTATTTCCAATACACTATAAAGGTTGGAAAGCTAAGATTGGTTATGAGTTCGTTCTCAGTCCGATGTGTTGGAAAGCTAAGATTGGTTATGAGTTCGTTCTCAGTCCGATGTGCATATTGGATATCGAAGGTCATTTTCGAACGTTCGCGAAATGTTTATAGGGTTATAATAAATGCCACATTTTTATAATTTTTATTTTTAATTTTATGTATAAATTATTTAATACAAATTAAGAATTTCACAAGCGCGTAAGCTTTAGCAAGGGTAGCGGTCCCGATTTTACCAGAAAACTCGTTGCGTAAATAAAACTACATTCAGGAGAAATGGAGAAATAATTAGACAAATTCCTTTAATTATTATTCAATTGACATTTCATTTCATAAAATATTTCAGGAAAAGAAAACTATTTCAGTTCAGAACTACTTCTCTTTCGAAAGATATTTTTGCACAATATTTTACCTTTCCATTTATTTTTTAAAGTTTTCAATTTATAAAAGAAGCGTCACAACGTGAATCTTTAGACCAAAAGCGGTTATTAACTGATGTTACGATTTCTATGAGCTTTAAAAAAGTGCAAAATGTTGCCCTTTTATTGGTTTATAAACTGTATGTTGGTAGTTTAAAAAAACTCTTATAGTAGTCTATAAAATGGTCTTGTAAAACCTTTGAAGGACTTATAAGGCGCTCGCCACGGAACTTTTAATTAGTGCCAGACTCTACACAAAGTGCCTTATAAAACTTTTAAATGTTTTATAAACTCATGCTCTAGAAAACTACAGGATTCTTATAAAACTACCAACAAATGATTTATAAACTAATAATAGATCATTATTTTGTACTACGAAGCCTCGCCTTCTGTGGCCTTTTTAGTCTTATAGTCTTTGTATGCTGTTTTATAGAGCAAACTGGTATAGTATTTGTAATTAAATTTTGCGGAAGTATACCACTATAGAACTCTTATAAAACTTGTGTTATTCTGGTGAATTCCATTAATGATGCCCTAATATCGAGTTCTAAAATCTTCAGGTAACTTTCATTTTGCTTTGTACTTAAAATAAATGAATTTACACCAAACAGATTGTTAAATTTGGGAAAGAAATTACTTATTTTCTTTGTTTACCTTTTAATACAAGCAAATTACCTGGAAATGTAAATTCACGCCGATTCGATCAACGGCCCGGGGTGTTTTTGTACGAAAAGCAAATTTTCAGCGGCAGATCTCAGAGCTTTCTGATAAGCAATGTAAAAAAATTTTCATCAAACGGTGGCGTCCAAATTTCTTTGAAATTGATTAATTAAAGTAAATCCATACAATTGTGTTTATTCGTAAAATTGATGCACTAAACCTGTGATTCCCAAAGTGGTCTAGGTGGGCCCGCAGGGGTCCACAGGAGACTCGACAGGGCTCAGACCAGGCACTTCTCGGTCCGCAACCAGTTTTAGCACACCCACATTCGGCCATTGAAGCAACCATCGGAACTGGGTGAATAAATAAAATAAATAAAAATGGTGCCATCAACACAAATAAACTATTTTATGAATACTCCACGTACAAAGTCATGAGTGAGCCGAATGTTTGATGAGTTTATGGCGAAGTGCTCTTAAAAAATATAACTCCTCAGAGCGAGAGAGTATTTTGATGGATTTACGAGCTCTATTTTTGAAACCCTGCAAGTGTGTAATCACATTATTTTAATAAATAGAAATAAAAAAAAAAAATAAAAAGGAAATATTTTAGTTTTATTTTGGCCGAGTTTAGTTTTTGAATTCACCTGCGATGCAAATATAAATAGTTAGATCTAATCTTCACATTTAATTTTTTTACGAGCTTTGGGAATTTCATTAATGCTGAAGAGCAACTATGCGTGTAAGAAATTGTGTGCTACCTAAAATTTCACCTCTGGACATAAAGGACATTTTTTTTACTATATATACTGAGATATAGGTGAAAGGACATTGATAAAGGATTTTATTATGATTCTTTTCTTGTTTAGCTTTATACGAATTACTACACTGAGGGAAATAATGTATAGTAAAAATTAATACTTTATATTTAATTATCGTTTAAAAATGTTCGTATTTAAAAATAATATTTTCATACAAAAATTTAAAACGCACGTATTTCAATGCTTACATCTAATTACGTATTTACATCTAATTATGTATCCCACTGGGAAAATAGGTAAACACCTTATTTGGTAATCCATATTTTCTTTCAGCTTTTAGTATCAATATTGTCACCATGACCGATGTCATCTACTAGTAAAGCACAAAATGAACACCATGCATTTACCGCAAAATATTCAAAAATATGCACTAACGATTGAATGCAATTTTAAAGGAAATTTCATGATTTGTAAAGATAACTTAACTAATTCCATTTGAAGATGCCCAATAGAAACATGCATTTGCATGAGATTCTGAGCCCTAGTTATACATATTCATGACTTCAACGAAAACTTAGTGACGGATGAGGTAGAACCACAGATTGTATCCCTAAAAGAAAAATTTAATTTAGAAATAAATACAAATACATAGAAATTCCCAACTAAAAGTTCAAAGACAGTTATTGATGCGGCATTTTCAAGATATTTTAGCACCCTTGAGTTACTAGCATATACAGGTATACCATATTTTAGTAATCATCGACCAGTAATTTCATGTATTAAAAGAATTAAAAATGAAAACAAATAAATAAATTATAAATCAGCAAAATGAATAAAATGAAATGAAATTATTGTTTAATATCTGTAATGAACTGCATATTTATGTATGTAACTAAATCGCCTAATGCTTTGCCGAGTCGTATGCATATGTTTACACATCAAATTTCATGAGTACCTGGTACTCACTAGGGATGGGTAAATTCAATATTCGAAGCTTCGAGGTTCGAATTTTAATCAAACTTCAGCTTCAAATTGCCGAATTTTTGAAATCAAACTTTGTGGTGCTAAAATTCGGATAAAATCGAATTTTTCTAGAAAAAATCGAATTTCGTCTTAATTTGAAAAAAAGAAGCTCTGTAACTTTCTTTGTTTTGATTAAATTTGGCATGACATTGTGAGTGACACCATATTTGCCTTACGGATTAGGGCTGCCAGATATCTCTGTTGCCAAACCGGGACACTTTAGGGAGGGCCTCTCGCTCCCTTCCCTTTCATTTCGACGTGCGAAAGGATGCAGTGAAATTTTATTTTGACAGACAAAAACATAAAAACATGAGATCATGAGATCATCATTACAACGTACGCCAACAAAACAAAACAACTTATCACGACTAAAGCACAGAGAATTTTTCACAATGTATGAACCTTTTTTTATTCTTTATAAAAATACAGTTTATGCTAAATATATCAAAAAACATAAAAATAAAATGGTTAAACTTTGTGCTAAACTCGGGGAAATTCAATAAATTTGCATACAAATTTGCAACATTCTAATCAGACCTTTTATAAAAATTTTTAAAATGAAGTTTTGCAGCCCATTAAATTTTAGTTGATTTTTGGTATTGGTATTTACTGATAGTTGCTTCCATACAAACTATGTTCGATAATTCTTCTTATATGGAAGACACTGCCAGCAAAAAAAATAAATGCTAAAAATCAACCAAATTTGCTGGCAACTTCAGACTTGTACTTTATTAATTGGCTCAAAAGCTACATTGTCAAAATTTTTCTAAAAGATCTGATAAGAAATTGTGATCTGATGAAAGAGCCTCCGAGCCTATAATTTTAGGATTCATGAAAGCAAAAAATTTAAGTACAAGATTACATTAAAATATCAGTCAGATTTTTCGTTGCTGTGAACTTGTTTCAAAACTTCTGTCTTTTCCTTAATATAATTGTAAAACTCTGTGCACGTCATTTTGAACGTATTTAGGTACATATACTAATCATCAACAATTGCTTGTGCAAAGTTCAACTATCTCGAAATGTAACTATTTCACAAATTAAACCGGTGCGCTGAGAGAAAGTAGTCTAGAATTAAAAAAGCCTGCTAAATTAAAAAATACGCATATGAAAGAGCACCAACCCAACTCGTAATGCATTTATGTATACAAATTTTAGTATTTAGTATAGAAATATTCAATTCAAATACGCCCATATTAAAATGAAGCGATTTGCAATTACCGATTGCTTTTTCATAATTAAGTTAAAAAATATTTAAATTCCATGCTCGTTGTAATGGGAATTGAACCCTGACCCTCTGGAAATTAGCAAATTGTAGTAAGCTTCTTCGCGCACTCTGCTACTGCCAGACCTGTAAATGTGCATTTAAATGTTGAGTTTGAATCAACACCACGCGTGCGTGTTATGAAAGTTTTATTTTTAATTACGAAAATTTTTTAACGATAATCAAATAGAAAATATTCATGTTTACTATGCGTTATTTCCCTCATTGAATTCATAACATTTTTCTGAATATTACAACGCGTTTTTTCTCTTAATGTAGTGATTTTTGAACTTTTATTCAAATTTGTCCAATCAAATCAAAAACAGGGACACTAAAATGAAACCCGGGACATTTTAAGGTTGGACCGGGACACCGGGACAAATAGTCTAAAACCGGGACATGTCCGGGAAAACCGGGACGTCTGGCAGCCCTATTAGGGATGCAAGTCAATAAAACACATCGCCATTTTTTCCATCTGACGCAACGAAATATTGCATCGACGCATCGTATATAAAAATCGATATTTTTGATGCAGCGAAACGAAACCGAGGGGAAAATTTTTTTTCTCAGGTTTCGTTGATTTTTGATAATATCTGGGTCATACATATTCTGAGGTATCAGAAAATATAAATATTAACCCGAATCTCCTTCTCTCAAATATTAAAATTCACTTAATCCTGGGACACCTTTAAATTAATGAAAATTAAAAAAGTACAATATGGAATTAAGGGTTATTTATATTTAAGGGCCACCATTTCATGCATTATACTTGATTCTCTTCGATTTTTTATTTGTTTTTTTTTTGTTCGTAGGAGAGGGAAATGCGTTATGCACTGGCCGGGGGGCGCTAGTCTCTATACTACCTTCCCCGAGTGTGGGACTCCCACCGAAGGGTGTTGGGCTACCCATTAAACCTAAACTCCCACCGTCCGCGCTAGAATCTTGCATCTGGCACCGCAATTCTGCATGGCTTCAGGTGCAGGAGCGCGCTGCTGAGCCTCGGGGCTGCTTTTTGTTGGGGCGTTACATTCGGGAGTCCTCAGTAGACATCCGTCCTCTCGTTTGCAGTAGAGTACGAATTTTACGTATCTAGCAACTGCTTCCCACTTGTCTGCACTGGAGATCATTACCCCAATTATGTTATTCGGAGTTATGTCTCCGTATCGTTCTTCCAACATTCTGCGCGAAATCAAGAAGTGTTCGCAAGTGAAGAATGTATGGTGCACGTTAACTTCGATGTTTCCAAAGTAGTGACAAAACGGTAAGTCCACCCTTCCCATTCTATGAAGATATTCTCGGAAGTAACCATGACGGGTGAGGAAGTGCGTTAGGTAGAAATCGTCTTCCCCATGCGGTCTGTTGAACCATAGTTGAAGGTCGGCTATCAGAGTGTGCGGCCATTTAGTGCTCGCGTTCCAGTTTTATTTGCCACTGCTTGATTAGTTGCTTGCGCGCCCTTGCCGCGGCAGCTGCTCGACCTATCTCGGCACTGAGATTGTGAATCTCTTTTTGCTCGTAAGTAAATAGCCCAATTGGTATGATGCCAGAAATAACTAGAACCGCGTCAGCGAACACTGTACGGTATGCAGAAGCAATACGTAGTGCCCCTCTGCGCTGGACCGAAGACATTTGAATCCGGTATTTTTTGACTTTCATTGCGTCGACCCATATTTCAGCCCCGTACAGGAGCACCAACTGGACTGCTGTCATCAGGAGTTTTTCTGCGGCATGGCTTTGGGCCGCCCACGTTGGCTATTAGCCGGCTTAGAACCACAGTGATCTGCGCAGCTTTTTCACATACTCCATGGATGTGCTCCCAGAATGTGAGATTGCTGCCAAGCTTCACCGCCAGGTATTTTGTAGACCTAGAAGTTGTCACGAGTTGAGGTCCGACCATCATGTTTATAACTGTTGGGATCCGTTTCCGAGTGAGGAGCACGATCTCTGTTTCGGATGTAGCCAATTGCAGACCGTGTTCCACTGACGTTGCACATGACCTGGTTTAGCTTGAGCTGTGCTAGCCGGACGTTTCTTCCTGTTATGACGGCGGCCACGTCGTCCGCGAAGGCGACAAGGAAGGCGTTCTCCGGCATTTCCGTGTGCACCATACTATCATACGTGGCGTTCCAGAGGTCCGGGCCAAGTACAGACCCCTGTGCTGCTCCGCCGGTTACACGTCTCTTCTTCTGACCTTGTGTTGTGTCGTACAAAAGCCAACGGTCTCTGAGGTAGTACCGGAATATATTGGAACCTTCAATGACCGTTCCAAGGCCTCCAGCATGTCGTCCCATCTTGCCCCGACTACTTCGACAATTGCTCCTATAGTTCAGTGTCCCTTCCTGAAGCCATGTTGCCGGGGTGAAAGGCCACCCTCGCTTTTTATGGCTGACGTCAAGCGTATTTTGAGCAGACTCTCCATCATCTTGCCTGCCGTGTCTAGAATGCAGAGTGGCCAGAAAGATGAAGGAGAGTTTGGATCCCTTTTGCCCTTGGGTATAGGCACCAGCCTCGCCTTCTTGCATTGGCTTGGGAAGACTCGGGCCCTAAAGCAGATGTTGTACACGTTAAGCAGGATATCGGGGCTCGTTTTCGCTGTTAACCTGATTGCCTCCGCTGGTATGCCTTCGGGACCTGGAGCCTTGCCGGCTTTCATGCTTCACAGGGCTAACTTCAGCTCGTCTGTCGAAAAAAGTGGTGCCTCGGCGTGCTCTTCAACGAAAACTCTATCTGCACTTGGTGGGTGTGTGGGAAATAGTTCATCCACTATATTCTTACCTCGGGCCTAATCCATTGCTTGCGATGATGTATGGAACCTTATCATCAATATTTTGTATCCCCGGCCCCAGGGATCACGATCCACTTCGTCACATAGCGCTTTCCAGCAGTTCCGTTTACTCTCCTGTATCTTGGCCCCAAGTTCTTTCTTAGCGCTTTTGTAGGCTGCTGCTCCGTTCAGCGCCTCAGGTTTGCAACGAGCGCGCGTTCCGAGCCTACGCATTCTATGGCAGGCACTTCGCAGCTTTACAATTCGGTAATTCCACCAGTATAACTGCTTTTTACCTGACCATGCTATCCTCTGCGGCATTGAGGCTCTGCATGCCCGGTGTATGCAGCGCATGTTTTCTTCGACAAGCTCAGCACAAGACGCCCTATAGTGGATCTCTCCCGTTGTGGGTGAAATACCTTGGGAATCTACCAGGAGTGATGTGTCGAACTTGAGAACGCGTGTTTGCGTGTTTGCTCTCGCGTTGTGCCAGTGAATTAGAAGGCGATGTAGTTATGGTCGCTGCCAGCCAGGTCTTCCATCACTCTCCATCCATCAGCCCTTTGAAGAAGGCTTTCTGAAACCAGGGTTATATCAGGGATCGAGTATCCAAACCCCGATATATAGGGGTTGTTCCGGTGTTGAGGATGGTCAGGCTAATGTGGACTTCCATTTCAACGACCAGTCTTCCCCTGGCGTTTATTTGAGGCATACTCCATTCCACGCCTCTTGCGTTGAAATTTCCAGCAACAATTATGTGGCCGATTATTTCCCGCCACTCATCTTCAAGGCCTTCCACATTCCCTGAAGACAAGGCCTGTGTCGTTTGGAGACAGGTAGCAGATCACCAGAGTGATTCACGCCATTTTCACCCAGACGTAGCAACGTCCGACCCCGCTGCTCTCTGCGCGATGGTTGGGGTTAGCAATCCATATCGCGGCCGAGCCTGATTGCTCAACATGCCAGGTTTCCTTTGTTCTATAGTGTTCACTGATGAGGACAGCGTCTGCTCTTTGTTCAAGAACCAATTGGTCCAGCAGGTCATCAGCTACCCTACTCCTGTTCATATTGCCTTTTATACATTTATTCATATTCGACCAACCTTTGTCTTAGCCTCAGCAAGGGCATCCCTGAAGGACTTGCATGTTCCCGACCCGGCTACGTGGCTCTGCTGACCACATTTCCAGAATGGACTGCATCTGTCTGTGCCTTTGCATGCCGCCTTTTTGTGGCCTTAACCCAGACAATGGAAACACCTTTGGACATCCGTGCGCTCTCGGACACGGCAGATAATCCAACCTACTCGCAACTTCTCCTTTTCAATAAGAGTCCGGCCTGGCAGTTCGTCGATTTCCACCACGGCCATTCTTTGTTCTCGAGAGTTTACATCGAGGAGACAGACGCCAAGTTGGCTATCCATTCTGTCTCCTAATTCCCCGCGTATGGCGTTTTCCACTTCTGGGACCGTGGTTAGGCAGTCCATGCCCAGAACTTCTAGACGTAAACTTCTAGTGAGAAACCGGGCGTATCCAAGCGGGATAATGGCAGTGCACACATTCTCCTTAAATGCTGAGTGGTCACAACAGCGCTCCATTTCGATAAGCACGCCGCCTTCGCGGATTTTCCGAACAGATCGAATTACGGTCTCCGTCTTCTCAGGTTGGAGCTTACCACGCATCGTTCCCAGTACCTCTGCATAGGTTTTGCCTTCAGGTGGATTAATGATTAGTTTGGCGAGACTCTTCTTTTTTCTCATCTTCTTTTTCTTTGCGGCTGGTCGCTACCCCTTATTGACCAAGGGTTCACCTGGCGCTGGCCCTGGCTTGTGCTTTCTGCGTTTTCCAACCGTTATCCATTGATTATCTGGTACGGTTTTCTGCGCATTATTATTACCATAATTATTATTACCACCATTATTAATAATAATAATATTACTACTATTATTATTATTCTTATTAGTATTTTTTTCTTTTCCGGCTCGTCTGTAGGCGAGTCGAACCGAGTTCGAGCTCTCTTTTGCGTGCCAGGGCCAGTTTTCCGCAGCTCGCAAAGGGTAGACGTTTTCCGGCGTTGCTGTCTGAGGTAGATTTAAGCTCTCCTCGATTTGGGCCATACCCGTTTTTATGTCCATGGACACATTTTTCTGTTTGGAGGCAGCATTCTGCATCTTCTCCAAGACGAGCCGAATCTGGGCAAATTGCTCATCCTCAGTGCCTTCGCAAGTTCCCAAGCTTGTGGTGGCATGCTTGTACCTGTTTGCAGCAGCTGGTGTTTGATGACGACCATCCCGGCTGCCGGGAGTTGTCGTTTGCAAAGGTGTAGCCTTCTGCGCCACGTCGACAGCTTTTTCCGTGCTCGTGGTACCGGTTATTGCCTGCAGAGGAGTTTGTGGCGGGGAGCGCAAAACTCTACTGCTCTTTCTGAATGCGCTGCATTCTTCCTCGAGAACATCTACATCTGTTTTATTTGTCTTTGTTGTTTGCTTGTTTATTTCAATTCTATTGGGTCTCCGCTTCAAGCCTCTATCTCCACACGTAGCACATACGCCAGTGTCTTGAAGTTCCCTTCTCTCAAAGCAGCAGGCCATCGCAAGGGTTGTCACAAGTCCTTATTGGATATTGTGTTCAGAGCAAAGACAGCGCAAAACCAGGAGTAAATCTCAACTGGACCAGTGCGGCTAAATAAATGGCGATGTCTATTGAACGTACTTGAAGACCTGCCAGGGTTTTAACGAGACGGAGGCGATTGCAGCATTAGCCCACCAGCAATTTCTGTGAGGTGTCACCCTCACATACTAAAGTGGCGGAATACTGCTCTCGCCAGCCCAATGACGAACTATTCGTATACATGCTCCAGTATGCCATGAACAGGATCTAACTGGTCTCAATCCTGGGATGCTTTTTGGGGGGCGGCATCTGTTCGCCCGGACACAGGAGATCCATCAAGCATTTCTGATCTTTGAAATCAGGCCCTCGTCTCCTGCCGCCCTTGGTCTGGGACTGCTCATTGATTATTCGCAGCTAACCCTCCGAAGTAGGCCGTTCACGATCCGCCCTGTGTGACACCGGTAAGGTCCTGAGCTTAGCCCTTACCTTATTCAAATTCTCTTCGATTGCCTTGTATTACTTTGAAGTTAATAAAAAAGTGAAGTTAGTAAAAAAGGCTTCGTTTTTTAAGGTAAAGTCCAAAATAAAAAATAGAAAAATCTGGTTTTCTTCGAGCATTTTCGGCCTTCTTCACAATAAAGCAGTTTCCTATGCTCTTCATTATCCATGTGTTTTCACTGAAACACTATTTGTATAGTAAGTCTTTTAACTAATTTTTCTGGTAAAATGATTTTTTACTTAGTTTTCGTTAGTGATAGGGCTCATTTGAAAGCGACATTGTAAACTATTCAACGTGCTATTGACCCATAGTTAAAATTTATATTCTTTCTAACTCCAGGAAATAAAAATAAAGTAGAATGATAAAAAAAAACTGAGATTTGTATAATTTCAAAAAGGTACGAATCCAAAAGAAGAAAAATAAGAAGCTAAAAGAAGAATAAAATATTCAGATTAAATAGCAAAAATCAATTAGTACTACTATTACCCTTCAAAATGCTCTCTCGAATGGTGCTATACGATTTTTCCTTCAATAGTTCCGGCCACTTAAACTGCCGTGTCCTCGATTCTAACATCGGCAAACCAAGCACATGCTTTCAAACCCATTACATCATCAAGGAAAAATCCTAAAGCACCTCTTGAAGGCACATTTTGAAGGGTATGAATAGTACAAAATGGCACAGAGCAAGCAAAATTGGCCAGTAAAGCCGTTTTTCGTCTACTTAACCGCGAAAAACCTCAATATCTTGGAGCAGTTGTACGTTCGAGCTCGAGTTCTAAGCCGAAAATTACTTCTGAAACAACATACAGCAGCACAGCAACAGAAACTTTGAGATCTGTATTCATAATTATCATGTTCTTAATTTCTTTGGATTACATGTCAAATCGCATGTCCACTGAATTCATGCTACTTAATACATAAAAGAGACTACAAGCCATTTAAAAACCTAATTATTATCTACACGTATGTATATCGCACAGGTAACGTAACAGTCTTTTTCTGTAACGTAACAGTCCGACTATTTTTTGCAAATATTGACCTCAAGATTCATTTTATCAGTTCAATAAATAAGTAGTTCTTGACTTATATAAGAAGAGCAGACTTTTCGATAACATACAGCAGCTTTAAAAAGTACTTCCAAAAATTTAACCCTGGGATTCAGTAATTCAGTCTCATCTCAAGTCACTAAATTTGAGATTAGCAATTAGTGACTATTTTTGTGACTTGAGATGATTTGGCTATTCAATAGGAGAGAGTCACAAAAAGTTCACCAAAAATTTGTGGTGAAAATAAACACAGACAATCAACTGATAGCGTTTATCTATGCCTTTTGCCGCGGCGCCAGAAAAGTCGCAATGGCCGAGTGGCCAAAGCATTAGGCTGCTGGCCGAGAGGGTCGGGTTCGAGTACTCCTCGGGCGTAGAGGATTTTTTATATTTTTTAATTAGTATTTTTTTCTTTTTTTTATTAGTTTTAGACCGCTTATTGAATGCCATGGTAAATATTGCCACATTTTTCTGCTTTCAGATGCAAGAAGAAAAACTATCCGAAAGTTCCATTCTAGCAAGTTTCAGCGGTATTTGAAAAGCACTGTGAGCCAAAACGTATTGTAACGATACGCGTTTTGTGCCATATGATCATTTTCTTTCATTTATACTATAAATTTTATAGAGTCAGAAGTAATCAGTACGAATCGGAATACGCTTATAATGTTTATAATAAAAGCCTATAACGAAGGAGCAATTACATTGTAAAAAAATAATAACAAGTTATGGTTCTGATATTTCGGGCCCGGGGGATCCCCCCTCCCTCTCGACGGGCCTGCATACATACATGTTTGACCTAGGAATGTTAATCCCGGGATCCTGGGAAATTCAGAGAACTGTGCTTAGAGAAGACGTATGGGTATCAAATTAAAGAGGAAATCTTGTAGAATTTAAACAGATTCAAGTTTTGGTGCAGAGGGACTGGATAGTTATTAAAATGTCCTTTTAAAATTGTATCCCTGAAATTTCGCAATATTTGTTTTTGAAAAAATTATATGTTAAGGCCTTATATAAACTCGATAAAATCCTCGTATTTAGTCCTTAGTGAATCCAAAAAATTTAAATTATTTTAAATTCAAAAGAAATTTCCTCTTGCATTTGGTACCCATATGTTTATTCTACATTCCATTGAATTTTTTAAATAATTTTTGGAATTAATCATATATGAGTAGTCCACTTGCAAACAGCGGAATGTGATTTTATATAGTAAGCCATAAATTAAAAAAAAAACGTCTACAACAACAAATAAAATCCAAATTGTATCTTTCTAGCCCAGTAAAATCAGACTTTTTCTTCAAAAAAATTTGTAACAGCAATTTTTTGATGCAGTTTACTTCTATTTGACACGTAGATCATGGTCCACAGTCTTGCCCCTAAATTTCATTTGGCAACATTCCCCCATATTGGATTTAAGTTTTTTTGGGTATTTTTCCAATTTGCAAGCTTATTTGGCATTTTTCGTAAAAAATGGGTATATACAAATATGTAGAAAATTTAATATCCCACATTTGTTATACAAAAGGTTTTTTCAAAATAGCATTTTTTATTGTAAAAAATTAGCAAAAACTGTGAAATAATTTTACATTGTTATGGTTTTCGCCAGTTTTGACAATTTCTGTTGAAAATATATAGCACATTGAAATTCCAAGGTTGTAGAGAATTTCATTCTCCAAATCTTTTGTGCCAAAATTTTTTTTGTATGACGCTTAGATCACGGCCGGGAACGCGATATACATATGTTTCGCACGTTCCCGGCCATCACGGGCCAACATACAAAACAAATGTAGGTATACAAGTTGTGAAGAATGAAATTGTCTACAACTTTTGAATTTCAATATGCTCTGTATTTTCAACAGAAATTGTCAAAAAAAATGGCGAAAACCGTGGCAATGTAATTTTTTTGCAGTTTTTGCTAATTTTTTACAGTAAAAAATGCTATTTTGAAAAAACCTTCTATATAACAAATTTATTTATTTTATTTTTTTATTTAGTCTACAGAAAAATGTTTTCTTACAGACAATTGAGATAAAAAGAATTAGATATTTAAGTATGTATGCTGATGTACAGAGTGAACTAATTACACATATTAACTTGTAAAGATAATAATGATATACAATAGCAATTTGGGTAGCTGGCGAGGCCTAGTCTCCAGTCTACTTTTGTGTGCGGCGGGCGGAAAGACGGAGTTTCTGCTCCGCGCTGTTTACAGGCTGTTAATCATGGTCGGAAAGGCCGAGCTTCCGCTCCATGTTCCCGTAGTCATTACTTTGTATGTCAGGCAGGCGGAAAGTCCTAGTTTCCGCTCCGCGCTATAAACGAACTGTTGGGCGTGGTCGGAAAGGCCAAGTTTCCGATCCCTGCTCGTATTGTCCTACGTGGTCGCGAAAATATACGAAGCCGTTACAATTGTACTAAGCAGTCATAGATATTGTGTATTTTTTTCGTTCGCGGTTACAGATATTAATTTATTTAGTTAACTTGTTGAGCAAAGTCTTCTTTATTACAAAAAGCGATTCAGATGTGTCGAAAAGCATCATGCATTTCAAAGTGTGATTTACAAATACTCAACACAATAGGTTTAAAATGTCTCGTGGGTCTTGTAGGAATACAAAAATTTATCTTACTCAGTAAAAAGGGACTACTGACCATCCCGTTCATTAATTTAATTAAAAAAAGAACAACAATCATCTCTCTACGACTCTGAAGCGTCGGCAAATCTATAAGACGAGTCTCAACATAAATTTTTGAGGGCAAATAACAGGAACTGTTTCTGCACTGATTCGAGCCTGTCACTATGAATTTGATAACTAGGATTCCATACTATAGATGCATACTCCAAAATCGGTCTAACTAGAAAGGTAAAGAGAACTTTAGTGACATAAGGATCATTGAACTCCTTGGCCCAGCGCATAAGAAAAGCCCTAATCACGCAGGAGTTTATGAGAGACTTGAATTCTAGTTTCGGATCCATAGTTACACCTAGGTCAATGAAATTGGTCACTTGCTCAACATTGTGGTCAGATATCATATACGAATTTGGGTAGAACGATTTTCTAGAGAAGGTCATGAATTTACACTTTTTCAAATTGAGTGACATGGAATTTGCTTCACACCACTCGAAAATGCAGGTTGGGTCAGCTTGCAAATGCTCCCTATCTTCTGCAGCACTAATGTACTTAAAGAGCTTAACATCATCAGCGTACATTAAGCATTTCGAGTAATTCAACAACTTAGGTAGTTCATTTATAAATAAAATAAACAAGACGGGACCAAGATGGCTGCCCTGAGGTACGCCGGACGTGACATGTATTGGCCGGGAGGTACAATTTTTAAAAATTACTCTTTGTTTCCTATCCACTAAGTAAGAAGAAAGCCAGCTGAGAAGAATAGGAGGGAAACCAATTGGATCAAGTTTATATATAAGGGTGAATGAGATACTTTATCAAATGCCTTGCTAAAATCAGTGTATATCATGTTCGAAGATTGTTTTTAAAACCATTCGACACATAAGTAGTGAATTCAAGAAGATTGCCTCAAAAACTTTAGGAATAGCACAAAGCTTCGCAATTCCTCTGTAGTTTACGATGTTACGATGAAGTGGCCAAATAAACGAATCCTTCCAGGAAGATGGGAAGATACCCTGTTTTAGGGAAGCATTAAAAATATTTGTCAGAGGCTTATACAAATACTCTGCACAACTTTTAAGAACACTTGTGGGTATACTGTCTGGGCCAGCTGTATATGAAATTTTCAAACAATTCAAATGAATGAGGACGTCCGCAGCAGATATCGATGGAATTCGGATGCCATCACATGATGTCAGAAAGAATGGGTAGCTAGAGAGATTCGAATTTAGTTGGGAATATGTAGAACTGGCAGAGTAGTTTGACTCGAAGAAACCAGCAAACATATCACGCAAAAACAACAATAATGCACCAAAAGAGGCAAATATGCACGAAGGCCGACAAAATAAAACTTTTCAATCAAGGCACTTTATGACTAAATCAAGTCAATTTATTGGAATTTGGCTTCAATAAACTTTTTTCGGTGTGAATAACACAAATTAGAACTGCTTAGCACTTTGTAAATGAGATAAACTTTGGAAATTCTTTCAAGCGAATGTTTAAGTGACCGCACACTACGGACGTTGCCAGACGTATGTGGCAAATAAATTCTCTACATATTCGTATATATCCATTTTTTACGAAAAATGCCAAATAAGCTTGCATATTTGAAAAAAAAGCAAAAAAACTTAAATCCAAGATGGCGCAATGTTGCCAAATGAGATTTAGAGGCAAGACTGTGGATCCATGATCTACGTATCAAATAAAAGTAAACTGCATCAAAAAATCGCTGTTACAAATTTTTTTTTTTCAATTTTCCTACCAAATTGTTCTAATTTTACTTGGCTATTTTTTATTATCTGAAAATTTGGATAAATAGGAGTCTAATAATTAAAAAACAAAGTCGCAGTATGGTAGTTTTTGCAAATATTATATATAATAAATTAATATAGCGAGTTTTGAAACAGTAACTATTACATAGCCAGCTTTTTTTAGCTTTTCGCGTTCTCTCTTTCATGAAGATTGGTCTTCTTCTTTTTTATGACGTCTTTCATTAGGCAACGAAACCATCAAGTTTTCTTGCAGTTTTCTAAGTTCATCAGAAGATGGAGACTTTCGAACTTGTATAAATACGTACAATAAATATTATAGCGACCTTTAAAAGTGTATATATACATACAGTAAGTATTATAGCGACTTTTGCCAGATGCTATTTTTTCAGAATACATAAGGATTTTGCACTGTATTGTTAGTGGACATGAAACTACTTTAAATACTGGTACGTTCACCACCAAAAACTGAAAATCTAAAAAATTGTACATAGAGCTCTTTGCAAGTGGACTACTCATATTTGAAATTACAAACCTTTAAAATAAATCCTGACGTCAGAAAGAAAAAATAAAAACGCCACTTTAAATGAAAAATATGTTTCAAGCCCATTTCTTTATTATTTATTTTATGGCAGGAGAGCTTCTAAAACAATATTTAAGCAATTTTTTCGATTAAAGTTGGTGAAAAGTAATGAATATCTAAATCACGGGACTAATCCCGGGATCCCGGATTGTGATAATGACGTAAAAAGCTGAAAAATTAACATGCCTAGTTTGTACATTAGGGTGGTCCAAAAATGCATGTGGGGGGGGAAAAAGTAAGTCCGAATTTTTATGCTCTTGCCCCCTAGGATTGTTCTATACCGAAAAACTCTGCAGGAGATTCCCAATAATAATACCCAAGTGCTTATTTAACAATTTTTTCATCGCAACTATAATTTATAGGTCCACCAAAAACCCCGAAAACTGTAATAGGCGGACCAATAAAAAACCGTTAGTATTAAAAAATCGTTAAATAAACAATTGGGTATTATTATAGAAAGTCTCCTGAAGAGAACCAGAGTTTTCCGATCGAAAAATATTGATTTTCAAGAATTCTACACCATTTCTACGAAAAGTTGTTTTTTCCCCATATAAAAATACATATGGAAAATAATACATGGAAAACTTTGAGCGCTTTGACCGACCTCTAAATATTTTTTGATTTCAAAATAATAAATAGGGGTATACTTTTTTCGATATTGTACAATCCTAGGGGGTGAGAGCATTACAATTCCGACTTTATTGTTTTTGGATCACACTATTGTACATACATATGTACATAGAAAATTTTTTGCATATTCATACACAAAATTTCTTTTATTTCAATTCAATTTAATTTCTCTTTGTTTGAATATTGTAATGTCGAAACATATATCACAACCGGTATTCACTCAGATTTAAAAAAAATTTTAAGCCAAAATCATTCATTAGTTGTGTATATGAATTCATGCAGCCCTCTAATATAAGTTCAACTGAATCTCCTTTTCGATTTGTGTCATCGTTCTTACAAACAAACTTTTAAATGTTCTGTAAATTCTTTTTTTAAAATTCGAAAAAGTACGAATAAAATCGAACTTGCTCTACCAAATTTCGAATCGAATAATCGAATGGTTGGGTAATGTTCGAGATTCGGAAAAATCGAACTTCAACCCCCCACTACCCATTACGCCTTTTTGCAAGCTTTTTATTTTAAACTAACTTCCCGACAAGCTAGAGACTTGAAATTTTCCGCACAGTTCCAGCCACGATGGCAATGCAATTTAAAATTTAAATGCATTCCCTAGCTGGTCCAGGGGTCTTGATGTAAACGCGGTCAAAACACAGTGAAAGTTATGGCTAACAGAGCGTAATTTGCCAAAGAACGTAAAAACGCTATAAGTTTTTTTATAGCTGCCGGAGCTAGTAAAGAAATAGTATAGTTTCAGGCGTTAGTTTGATAGATTCTATTGTGATTTCTTTAGTAAGAGAAATGCCGGAAATTAGCTCAACTGTGTTTAACATGGCCAAACAGTTATTTTTTAGGTACTTCTGTTAAGAATTACATTATTTGGTTTCCTCACACAGAGAGTTAGTGAAATACAGAGATACGATAAAAGGCACGCATAGTTACGGTGACCATCCGTCCTTTATTTTAAAGGACAGTCCTTTATTTTAACCCTCTGTCCTTTATAATTTTTTTCAAAATAAAGGACGCCTTTTGTCCTAAAGGACAGTCCTTTATTTTAACCCCCCTGCCCTTTATAATTTTTTTTCAAAATAAAGGACGCCTTTTGTCGTTTCTTAAACTATCATTTAAATCGACTCTGCATTTTTCACAGGTAAATTTTTAAACGCTGAATATGAAAAATAAAAATGTCCCTTATAAAATATAATGATAACTTTCGCCAGTTTGTTTCGCACCCCACTTAAGGGCTTCTATGTAATCGGTAATCTTTGTACAATCTATAAAGCACAGGGAAAGTTGTGCCCAGAATCGTGTTGCACGCTGAGTTTCCAGTTCCACTGAAAGAGAACAATAAACCCCCTGCTGGACAGTAGTTCAAAACTGGCATTCATTCACTTAATTTTTCGCTTAATTTGATTAATTGTTATTTTGAAAGCTTACAATATTTGCAAGAGACCAGTTGAGCCTGATTTCTGAACTTTAATTTGATTATATTAAATTTTTAAGCGCAAAATGCACAAAAAGTAGCAGCTTTAATAAATGTTACATAACAAAAGCTAGTTGAAAATAATTGCATGGTTCTCCCAAAACAAAAAAATACACAAAACAATTTTGAAATGTTATAAAAAAATGTTCACCAAAATAAATATTTTTTTTTGGTTTTTAGTAAAAATTGGTGGAAAAATGAAGGCTCAAGTGGATTATGAACATTGAATTCGAATTTCGAACCACTGTGTGCTAGCTTCGTCGTGCAGTATGAATTATGGTAAACGCATTTTGGTAGCAAAGGATGGCGAAGTCCTTGAAAAGGATTTGGCTTCATTTTTCGCTACAGCTGGGGAACTTATACAATTAAATAATATAATTAAATGGTAAATATTTGACTTAAATTACGATATGGGCAAGGTACTTTTATCATACAAGTTGTATGTACGTATTTCCAAATCCTTTTGAAAAAAATGTCCTTTATTTTACGTTGGTTAATATGGTCACCGTACGCATAGTGCATGTGCATGCATCTTTAAAGTGTACATACTTCTACTATCCCGCAGGCGAAAAAAATTCAGTTAAGTAGTACGATGTAGTTCTTCTGAATACTGTTAAGGCGATGTATGGCACGTTTAAAGCACAGAAATAATATCATTAAAATGACTATGTTCTCTTTGTACCCATTGATAGCTCGGTTATATAACATAGGAAATAATAGTGGGATTCATGAAACGTCGCAAAGTTGTTGCAAATGTCGCATTTTTCGCAAAATTTGCCACCTTGCGTCACAGCTGATTACTTTTGTATGGAAACTTTCTTGCGATAAAATTGCGGCATTGCCATAGTATTTGAGGTGGCAATCATTGTAAAGTTTTTTATTGTCTTCAAATACTTCAAAAAAGTACATCAGCTAAATCTGCTTCGAAATATAATTGTAAAAATTTGTATTTTTCTCTAACGTGCGACATTTTTAAAAAACTTTACATTTGCAATCCGGAGTTGCGATAGGTCGTTATTACAACTTTGTTCGCAAGATTGCCATTTCGCCAAAAATGCCAAAGTTGATAAATATGACATTTGATCACTTTTGTTACACAAATACTTCCCCGACTACAGGCAAAAATATTGGCTAAAATTTGTCATTTTCTTTGCCATATACACGTTTTATCGGTGCACTTGCACAACATTCGCATTCGCAAAAGCTCCGCATTGATTATTACGAATGCGAAAGCGAATGCGAATGTTAAACTTTATGCGGAAGATCCGCGGTTGCGAATGCGAATATTCGCAACAACCCTGGTCTATACATTCGAGCCGTATATTAGTATCTATAAGATACAATCTTCTTGCTTCTAAAGCTTGTTTCGCTGTACCATTTTTCGACAACAATTCGCTCTCATCTCTATAATACTATGTCCCCACCGGAGCTTAACCGCACAGTTATGGCTGTTGAGTTGGTTATCCCGATAACCCACTTGACAGCATTTAAGCATTTCACTGAGATGGTTAAAAGCTAACCAACTCGAAACCACGCCGGAGGTCTGCTACAACCCTGTGTTTTCCCGCCATCTGTGGGTCATTAGCGCTAAAATTGAAAAAATTCGTTCCCTACCGGTGTTCGGAGTTAAACTCCGATCAGATTTGAAATCAACTCCTCTACTCCGCTTGACTTCAAATCTATTCAGTTTTTTTTATTACTCATGTTCTGCCCCTCTTGGGCCCGTTTTTTGAATATTCACCCTGGGTTTCAGTAAAAAATTGATAGTTAAGCAAAACCTCACTGATAAAAAGAAACTCGTTTATAAAAATCAGTCCATAAAGTGATTTGTTCTTTTTTGATATATGGATGTCGGTATTGGCGGATGCAAAACTTAGTTGTTAAAAAAGAGTTAAGTTGTAGAAAGAAATTTATATAAAGTAGAAAAGATTTAGGTCCTATTGCTTCTTAAAAAAATTGTTTGCTTGATATATTCTACTTCATAGAAAAAACTTAAAACTACCTAAATATGTAACATATTATCTTTAAATTGCCTCGCGTTCCTATTTTGGCAAGAATAGAAAATATTTAAGTTATACCATTAATGTCGAAAGCGAAAATAAAAAATGCAAATCAAATACAAATTGTTTTTGCTCTAATTTTTTAAGCGATTTACTCTCAAAACACTGGTCTTTACGTTTGTACTATATTATAAACCTCAAACTGTAGTGTGGACAGCCATGGGCGTAGCCAGGTAGGGGCAGGGGGGTGCTCGAACCCCCCTAGCTTTCAAATTTTCCTTATATATATATAAAATAGTACCCTGAAATGCCAGCTTAATAGGGTCGACTTTACTTAACATATCTACATTTTGCTTTAATAACAACTGCCATCCTTAATTAATCATGGCAGTGCCTGAAACTCTACTATTTACCTGCGTCGGCAGCTATACAAAACTAAAAGCATTTTTTTCGTAATTTAGGAAATTACGCTCTGCACCCGGATTCCAACTTTCGCTATCGCTAAAATGCTAAAATCTGCTATAACGCTTAAGCTAAAATTTTATCCGAATCTTTGGCGAACTCCGAAGATCGCGATTCTGTCCACCCTGTCACTAAAAATTGCTTAGTCTAAATTGTAGTACTTTATCCGGCCACCGGGAGCGCTGTACAGGAACGGCAGCTGTCAAATTTTGTTTTGATTTTAATAGTGATAAATAGTGAAAATAAGAGTAAGTAGAACTTTTCAATAATTTTGACCGATTTATTATAAATTCATATAACTTATTAATAAAATTAATAAAGTTCAATCGAAGAGTTTTGGATTGCAAATTAAATAAAGTGTTTTGATTTGGTTTTCTACTTTTTCGGTATAGCACTCTTCAAGAATCTTGCCTTTAAAAAAATAAAATATACACATAAATATCTTTAAAATCAAGGAAACTAGCTTTGAACAAATTAACGCTTACAACGTTATTTGAGGCGACCATACAAATATAAAACTTAATTCACTATGCAAGCCGCTTCTTAAGTTGCTAGCCATTATTTACTAAATCCCACACCCAATCGTTTCTTGGAAGGACTATGGTCATATTTTATGAACAATGGTTTGGTAACTGTAAACACACGGAGCCAATTTTCGGGCAAGTTGCTCTGGAACTACATGGGCTGAATATTAGCGTGGGCCGAAAATCCGCTTTTTTAGAATTTTGATTGGTAATAGCAAAAATATGGTTGACTATGCTCTAAAAACTATCTGTGTGAAATATGACAATTTTTGGTCAATATCTTAGGCTCGCCCAAGTCCATCAAAGTTCAAAATGGCCAAAAAATAAAAATTAATAAATAAATTAAGTAAAACATTTTTTTACTAAAATTGCGATAATCTTCTAAAGTATTAGTCCTACATAATAAGCTATATGGACCTTTTTTTGTAGAGAATCGAAGCTACCCTGCAGGGAAACCGCGGACTAGTGAATCAATTTTCTAGTTCCGTACTAGGTCTTTATCGCCAAAAAGCAACTAGTCCGATAGGAACTAGATCCCCACCAGTCCAAAATCGGCGAAAAGTGGTACTTTTAAAAAACTAATTTATTTCAGTTTTTTCACTAGAAATCTATATCTAAAGTGACGAATTTAGAAATGGTTCGGAAGCATAGAAAAAGGGATGCAGAACGAACTAGATCTTATTTGTCAAATTTAGAACTAGTTCGGAACTATCGAAAAAGGGATGCAGCGGGGGGCTTATTTACTTTACATAGATATGTGTTCGGCGACTTTTTCGTTCAAATACGCTTCTATTCTGTGCTTCGCAGATGCTTTTTCATAGCTTGGTAATACAAGACTAAAATGTGTGTTAACATTTCAACATCTTGGGACCGTCTGGAATATAAGAAATAACAGCGAGCGCCTCTGCAAACTCAGCTACAGCTAAAGGTATGTAAACGTACATTTCTTCATTCAAACAAATTTAATTTCAAATTGAAAACACATTTCTTCTAAAATAACTTAACATCGCGCCACGAATGAACCAAAAAGATTGAAAAATCATGATACTTTTTTCTTTCATCTGTCGATTTTCGAACTGGTTCGGAACTATGGAATTTAGGTCTAGTACGGAGCTATCGAAAAAGGGATGCAGCGGGGGCAATTGACACTTCCTAGGGCATCGCCATGTTAAATTCGCCAGTTGCTTGCATGCAAAAGAGTTTTATCGCGAACCAGTACTGGGTCTAAATGTACTAGAAGCGCACCAGTTCAGAACTAGAGATTTTCCCCACAGGGTAGCTAAAAAACATTTTTTTTAGTACTTGAACTTTGATAGACTTGGGCGAGCCTAGGATATTGACTAAAAACTTTCACATTTCACACAGATATTTTTTAGAGCATAATGAACAATATCGAGCCCTAACCGCCTAAATAACGTAAGCGACATTTTTTTCAAAATTTTATTTTTGATGCAGAAATATTCCTAGAGCATCTAGATGCATTTCTGCATCAAATCGGATTTTCGGCCCACGCTACTGAATATACGAGCAGTGTTGCCAGGTATTCGGAATGAGAAAACGTCCCTCTTGGTCTGAAAAAACATAATTTCCTACCCAAAAACGTCTTTCTCAACTGAATGTACAAAAAATTGTTCTTATTAAACTTTTATTGTATAGAAAGGTACATATCGAGCCCTAACCGCCAAAATAACTTAAGCGTAATTTCATTTTGATGCAGAAATATTCCTTGAGCATTTACATACATTTCTGCATCAAAAAGAAAATTTTGTCGCTTACGTTATTTTGGCGGTTAGGGCTCGATATGTACGTAATGTATATTAAAATCTCATTTCGACAGAGCACACTTAAAATTCATTGTAAACTGGTCGTTAATATAAAAATCATTTTATACATACACTTGTGATCAGCTGACTAAGTCATCGATAGTTTGATCGATTTTGGCTGTTTCTCTTTCGTTTATTTATGTTTATTATTTTTCCATAAAACCCAAGCTCATTTACAGACAAAATATAAATCCACAAAAATTGTGCAAAAATTATAAACAATCTGCAAATTTTCAGCTAGATTTTCAACTATTTATTCAGAGTTTTTAGAATTTTTGTTGACTATGCAGTTTGATAGCCCATTCAATTTCAGGGCAATAATGTGCAAGTTTAAAGGGGCTAAATAATCGCGTGGATTTTTAATATTTTTTTTTTGTAGACATTTGGTTAGGGGCTCGGTTGTCGAAAATGCTAAATTACGGTCTGCTAAGAAGGAGCATAGCAATAGGTCCATTCAATATCAAAAAATTGTTACGAATTGTTGCTAGTACTTGCAAGTTTTTACTGGGAATGCATTCAATAACCCAAAATATTTGCAAGAGGGAGCGAATTCGGGGGCGTATCAACCGGAGAGCTGCAAATTCTTGCAAGTAAAAATTTTACTAGCAGGAATTTGCAGGAGTCAAAAAGTAAGGTTATGTTTCAAATTCAAATGTAAACAAACTGTATAAGGGGATGATTTGATGAAACATAATTAGTGAAATGAAAATATGGATGAAAAATTTAAATCTATTGTATATTTTTTTATTTTTATGACGATGTGAACTATTCCCAATTTAAAAGAAAATTGGGCGCCAAAATTTAACCGTCAGAAAGTGTCAAAATGGCTTAAGTTGCAAGTTTTTACTAGTTTTGCGTTCAATAACTTTTTCTGCAAATTTTCTCTTGCTCTCAATTTTACTCTCTATTTTTCTTTTACGCTAATGTTTCAGTCTATTTTGTGTTCATTACATTTTCAATGAAGTCTTAAAAAGTCGCCTACTTTTTTCTGACGTTTTATGCTGCACAGCTTTTTTGAGCGAGCGTGCCTGCTGCAATAGATCGGCTCTTCCTGAATTGGCTTTAAATGTGCAATTGTAAGCATTACAGCCAGCCTTTGAGCACGGAATCCTTAGTCCAAGAATCCAGACAAAATCTTTTGAAGCAGCTGCAGCAAATAACAAAGATTGTAAAGATTTATTAAGAAAATAATTCAAAATCAGTTCTACTTATAAGATTTAGTAACAAAGAAAATTTACTGGGAAGTTAAAAAACGTCATTTTTTACACAAAAAACGTCCAAACGTCAACAGGGTACAAAAAAACGTCCAAACGACGTTAAAAACATCAACCAGGCAACGCTGTATACGAGCACGAAAAGAAAACCTCTTTGTACACGATTTTCGTATTTACCGCGTGAAATGAAAATTCGTTCCTATCCAACAATAATATTTATTAAAGGCAGTGCAAAGGATGCTTTTAATGGTGGTCGTATCAAAAATAGTTGGTTGACTTTTTTCTGTTTCCATCCTTCGCCGTCTTTAATGGCTCTTCCACACGCGTTTAGTTTCTGGGCAAGATGTTTCCACTGCTCCAGCAAACGTTTGCACCCGATGTCATTCACGAATTAAAAAAAGAACTTAAATGATTTCATTTACGAGAAAATCTTTTCCATACCTGTCATGAGCAAATTCCCTGTGTTCTTCCAAATATTGAACATGCATATATTTTTGCTAATTTGTCACTTTTCTACTGTTGCAGTTTTCCATTTTCAATATGAATTACAACAATTTTTATTTAATCGAGAATTTTAAACAAACAACAATCTAAATATTACCTATTTTTTGTTGACTTACTTTTTTAGCACCGAATATTTGTCGTCGTCAAATTTGCAGGCTTTTAAACGAAAAGAAAGTATTTTTAGCGATGGAAAAACGCTGGATTCGCCATTTTAGCTGTTTGAGCTGTCAAAAACAGTTCACTGACTTTATCCGGGTTCATTTTGTTCATCGCTAAAATCTTTCAAAAAATGAGCCAAAAATTGTGATTTTAGAATTGCATTTTCATAATAGAATCGCGAAAATCGCACTTAGCACTTTTTGGCGTTGGACTTTTAGCGATAGCGAATGTTAGAATCCGGGTGCTGCTATCACTAGCAAGGAACACGCTCTAAAGAAGATAACCATAGGGAACTGTGAAAACGTTAAAATTTAGAGATAAGATAAGTGTATAATAAATATTTAGGTTTTATGTTTGTTCTGTATCTGGAGATTTTTTCAAATTACTTGGAATTTATACACACTTCTATAAGAAAAGCCTACCTGCTTTCGAACGAAGTATATCTAATCATGGTAAAGTTCTATAAGTAACGTAGCTTTTACCGTTTTTTCTGGCAAGGCTCTAGGTGTGCTTTTGTTAGTGTATTGGCGTTTTTGGTTCAGTGTGTTAGTTTTGTTAGGGTTGCCAGACGTACTGCTTTTGGGAGTAAACGTACTCCTTTTTATTGCACTGTACTCCCAAAAAAAAATATCTGGAAATGTACCCTTTATTAGCTTTGTACTTCTTTTGTACTCCTTTCTCCAGCTATTAATATTTTATCATATACAGGGTGTAAAATAATATCTGTTGCACAGTTTTTTTTTTGAAAAATAGATTATCCACAGATTCTACTTCACTTTTTAAAATTTGTTTTTAAATTTCAACCTTCATTTGGGTTTACTGGCGGTAAACACTTTGAGAGAAAAGCGCTAGTAAAAGAAGTAGTTATTGTATATTTATCCACAGATTTCACTTCAATTTTTTTAATTTGTTTTTAAATTTCAACTTTCATTTGGGTTTACCGGCGGTAAACACTTTGAGAGAAAAGTGCAAGTAAAAAAAGTAGTTATTGTATATTTAGTCTTTAAATTTAACCTTCATTTGGGTTTACCAGGGGGTTTGGGAGAAATGCGCAAGTCTTCGTCGGTTACTTTATTACATATATTCTGTAACCATAGGGTAATTTCCCCCATTTGGGTCCTTAAATATTGTATATTTAGTCTTTAAATTTAACCTTCATTTGGGTTTACCAGGGGGTTTGGGAGAAAAGCGCAAGTCTTCGTCGGTTACTTTATTACATATCTTCTGTAACCATAGGCTAATTTCCCCCATTTGGGTCCTTTATAATCCGTATTTTGTCCAACATAAGGTCTCATACTCAGCAATCGAAGACTCGAAACTGGTGACTAGGAGGACATTAATTCGACCAACCCTATACAGTTTTTTTTCTCTTTTTTTATACAAAATCTAAGAAAAAATACACCTGAAAAAGACGTTCGTGCCGCATGTACTTATCTCCCAAATCTGGCAAATGCAAATCAGGATTAAAATTTTAAAACCAATTAATAAAATTAAAGTAAAATATTTACAAATTTAACAAAAAAACACAAAATCTATAAAGAAGCCTTTTATTTTTCAAAAAACCTTTGCGACAGTTATTATTTTACGCGCTGGACGTTGCCATTCATTTTGTGGAAAACACTACTTAGTAAGCAAAATTAAGTGTGATAGTGAAAAGGTGTAAGCATGGCCTTAGGGGCAGGGGGCTCGGGTATAAAAATCAGAAAAATATTAAATTAATTATGAGGCTTAAATTAAAAAAAAATATTACCACACATTCAGGAAGAGTCTGGAATTCTTTTGTAGTTTCTAGTTTTTTAGTTGGGGAAACTTTCCTATTAGGGCGGTCATTGAGAACCGAATTCTACGCAAAAATACTGTGGACGCAAGTGGAAATTGTGACTTTGGCAATTTTTCTAAGGGGTCCCTGGGGGGCCCTAGCTGGTCGGGAGTAACATATTTGTCACTGGCGGTACATGCCCGCTCCAAAAAGGTCGGAAAAGGTGCCACGTACACTCCCGCTTCGATCACCGTCTCTTTAACAACCGTACCTATTGGAAAGCCAACATATATTGTTATTTACTTTTCACATTTATTGTTGCTTTTAAAAAGATTTCTAAGATATCTTTGTTTGTTTGTGCCTAATTAATGGCAATTTGTAACAATAAATTGCACAAAAAATTATAAAAAAAATTGTACTCCTTTTTTATGTTATGTACTGCTTCTTTTCTGTCGAAAATATAAATGTACTTCTTTCTCCGTTTCAAAATCTGGCAACCCTAGTTTTTGTTGAATTAATTGTAATAGAAACAGAAGAAGAAATTGTATTAGAAATGAAATAAATTGTAACAGATAACAGCAAGTGCCAAAAAACAGGTGATTTCAGCTTTAGGCATTCTTTAACAATTAACTGATGGTGTTTTTACTAAAGGTGTTCTTTCACGATATCGTCGCCTCAGAAAACGGATGACGAATGTGCAAAATCACGATTTTGGGATTTTGATGCAGATTTACTAAGTTGGACATGCTCTTTCGATTTCTGGAATCCATTTTTTTATATCTCCATTAGTTTTTGAGATATTTCGTGCGCATTTTGTCGTATGTTACATAATATTAATGATTGGGTATGCCTTTTGTTGTATGTGCTGAAAATACGTCACATACGACAAATTCCCATACAAACGTACCTTTTTTTTAATCATAAAACGTTTGTCGTATGTGGCACATACGACAAATTCCCATACAAATGTAATCTTTTTTAAATCATAAAACATTTGTCGTATGTATCGCAAAACTTTGAACTTACGACAATTGGATGGTCCTCTACTATAACGATACAATTAAAATTGAAAATTAACTAAGTAACTAATTTTAAAATTTTAAATTTTTAAATTTTAGCTTGCACTGAGTCTCCAATGAAATGAAAGAGATAAAAATGTACAAAAGACTGAATTTAAGTATTGTTTTTTGTTTTTATATAAAGAAAACGTATGTTCGTAACATATTTACAGCATAAGAGATGTACAGATTTTTTTTATTAAATACATGATTATGTTTTTGTTATGTTTTTTCTAATAAGTAATCATTATTTAATAAATATGTCTGTTTTTTTCATCAAATTATACCATCGTCGTTGAAATAGATACTTTAGTATTGTCGCATGTTCTGTGGACAAAACAAAGTGGTGAGTAAACGCTACTTACGACAAATGTATACGGAATGAAAAGTAAATTTTCTCATTAACGTTAAGAGATATTAAATGTAAAAATATGGGAAATCAAAACTAATAACACCAGCTACGTCTCCTTCAAAAGTTACAAAAATCTACCGTACAGTTTCGGATTAATTCGACCTTAAACTTCAAAGTCAATTTTCTCAAAACCGTGTTTTGTAACATTCGACATCCGTTTTCTGAGACGACGATATGTATTTGCATCTGTAAGTGTAACTTGTTCAATACATATGTAATTGCGTATGTCTGTCGAATTCACAGTCTTTATTTAACTATTCAAAAGTACGTTCCTTGAAAACGAAATAAAGGCTGCGTTTCTTTATATATTCCAAATAATCCCATTTCACAGCCAGAATAAACAGAATGCGTTTGAAACAGGGTTGTTGCGAATATTCGCATTCGCAACCGCGGAGCTTCCGCATTAATTTTAACATTCGCATTCGCTTTCGCATTCGCAAATATCAATGCGGATCTTTTGCGAATGCGAATATTGAAGGGACAGGAAATTACAGTTATTTTTTTTACGAGTTAAACTTGGCCAAATATTTTTTATTCCCGACTAAAAGTCCTTTCCGGACCATAATCAAACCGCTTATCCAAATTAAACAAGTTTGGTATCAAATGAAAGATGACTTAAATAGCTTTAAAACTGAAATGTCTAAACGAGCAAAGCCACCTATTGAAAAATATTTCAATAAAAAATGTTAATTAATTACTGTTTAAGCGACTTACGCACTTAAAATACACCTCTGCTAAAGAGAACGCAGCCACCCTCTTTTCGAACTTACGGCAGTTCGATGTGGCCGTGCGACTGCTATAAATAGGGGCACCTTATTGAATCTCCGTCCCTTCTTCTGTTCATCTCCTTTTTCGACCATACGGATTGGACCATCATCGGAAAGTATCATTTTAACCAACTATATCAACCGAAGGAATTTATCAACTTCATCAACGTGGAGTATTTACCACGTACATCATTTACTTTGCTAAGTATCAATTTGAATTATACATCAACATCTCAATTACTGTTTGGAACATGTCTGTGTTATATTTATATTGAATTCTCATTCTTGTACTATTGAACTGCAATACTGTCTCATTAAATTGCATATGAATTACATACGTGCGTACCTACACGTACCTCTAACAGATTTGAGAAGCAGAGGCCACTTATTTCAGGCCTCAGCAATTTCCCTTCTCAATATCGTGCATAGGCGTTTACCTCCGTACGCCCTCCAACATGGTCCTTGCGAGCCAAATTTGAGCTGGCAACCATAAAATCAAGAAAAACGAACATAGCTACTCGCTAGTATTTTTTCACAAAGTCGTCACTTTGGCAATACATAGCAGCAAGTTACCAGCGATTTCGTGTTTTGTGCGTTCAAAAAGTGCAATTCATTAAAATTACGCTAAATCGAGCGATTATTCCATCACAAAAACGGTGTGAAAATAGTGCCATCGGTTCCAATCTTAATTAAAAGCTATTTAGCCTCCACCATGTCGCTGGATCAGACATTATCTGCAAAGTTTATCTTTGAATCGAACAGTGTTATTCAATTCTGTTCAAACTTCGAACAAGAGGATGTTGAGGACCATACCGGCTCAATACTCGAAGTAAAATTGCAGGAGCTGAATACCCGCTGGGAAAGTTTACGTGCCTCTTATGCAAATGTTTGCATAGCGGAAAACTCGCAAGTTTCCGGAGAATTCAAATTCAACGCGCACGATAAATTTCAGCTTTGTGCAGATACCTTTTACATGTGCAAAGCACAAATTTTAGATCCACTCAATCTCGTTCAAGGAACTCCAACCAAAAATCTGAGTTTCAATCAATCCACCCAGTCACATTCAGGCACTTCAATGACTTGCATCAAAGTGCCTCCATGTGATACGGAGGTTTTCCACGGCAGTTACGAAGACTGGCCTTCGTTTCGTGACAAGTTCACGGCCATATATATGAACCATCCGAAACTTACCCCTGCCCAGAAACTTTATCATCTCCGTAATAAAACGCGAGGAAAGGCAGGTGGTATCGTCAAACAGTACAAACAGTATCGTCGCTCCATACAGGCCCAAGCTTACAAACCGATTTGATGGTTGTAATACTAAATTGACGTCTCTATAAATACGTATTCAATGGAGACATCCAAAAAATGTACCGGCAGATCCTAGTACATGAGCAAGATCAACCATTTCAACGCATTCTATGCCGTAGGAATAATGATAGCAAACTTCGAGACTTTGCACTCAAAACCGTCACGTTCGGCGTAAATTGTGCCCCATATTTGGCCATCCGCACCTTACATCAGTTGGCAACGGATTCGCAGCGCACGTATCCATTAGCCAAACGCATCCTTACCGAAGAGACGTATGTCGATGACATATTATCAGGAGGCCACGATATTCAATCCTCCTTAGAGGCACAAGCTCAACTTATCCAGTGTTTGTTATCGGCCGGATTTCCACTGAAAAAGATTACAGCCAATCACCCAGAACTTCTAAATAATATTCCTACAGAAGATCTACTAGACACAAATTTTCTCAAATTTGATTGTTCAAGTTCCACGAAAACGCTAGGCATACGCTGGAATGCCTTAAACGATTCGTTCTCATATTCTATTCAGCCCATACCACCATCAGCAAATGCAACAAAACGTCAAATTCTTTCGTCGGTGTCGAAACTTTTTGACCCGGCAGGGTGGCTATCGCCCATCATAATCCAATCAAAAATGCTATTACAACAATTATGGCTGGAAGGCATAGAATGGGACGAATGCATTAAACCACTATCGTTACACAAATGGAATCAATTCCTGGCAGATTTACCAGCCATTGAACAAATCCAAATACCTAGATGGACAGAATTCGATCCCGATCTAAAAGTCCAAATCCATGGATTCTGCGACGCTTTCGAGAAAGCTTATTGCGCAGCGATTTATATTCGGACTCAGTCACACGAGAATCATGTAACCTCTCAGTTACTTTGCTCCAAATCGAAAGTAGTTCCGTTACAAACAATAAGCCTTCCGCGCTTGGAGTTATGTAGAGCAGTTCTGTTATCGAAAGCAATAAAAACCGTTCTTTCACAACTTCCGCTAGGAAAATATGAGCTATTTCTTTGGTGTGACTCCTCAATAGTGCTCTTGTGGCTGGAAAAACCACCGTGTACGTGGAAAGTTTATGTCGCCAATCGAACATCAAAAATAATCCAAAATGTGGGAAACATCAAATGGAAGCACATTTCATCGAATCAAAAGCCTGCGGCCTTGGGAACACGTGGCTGCAAGCCACACGAGTTAATCAACAACACACTCTGGTGGCAGAGGCCCGAATGGCTGTTGAAAGAACTAAAGCACTGGCCAAAATCACTACATCAAACAGTCATTCCTCCCGAGATTAGAAAAATTGCAACGCTTCACACACTAGAAGATCAATCTGACATCCTTAGTCGCTTTTCCTCATGGCCAAGGGCCGTTCGAGTCATCGCATACATATTTCGTTTCTTTAATCGAATCAAATCATACCTAATACAGTCCACACCAGAACCTTCGTACAGAACCGTAGCACTCTCTCAAAACGAAATACAATTTGTAAAAACGCGACTAATCGTACTCGCTCAAAAACGTCATTATCCAGATGAATATTTAAAACTGTCGAACTGCCAACCAATCGCTAAACGGAATTCGCTCGTTCCCTTGAATCCGTCGCTGGATAAACAGGACATTCTTAGAGTCAATGGACGCTTGGCAAACGCTCCGCTTTCGTACAACGAAAGGTACCCAATTATTTTACCTGAGTCATCAAGATTTTGCTACTTATTTCTCCAGTTTGTACACACTTTGCTATTGCATGCAGAACATCAACTCATCATCCGAATGGCAAAACAGGAATTCTTCATCCCGAGACTTAAGTCAAACAAATCATTTTCGGTTGCAAAACCTGTACAAATTCTAAACAAAAAATGCGAACAGAAATCATGGCAGCATTACCGCCAGAGAGATATACTTATTCTTTGCAGAACCGCTGGGGAAAATCGAAATTGCTCCACCAGCACTTTAGTGTTCGGTGGAAAGAAGAGTACCTGAAAGAACTACACAAACGATACAAGTGGAAATATCCACAAAAGGACCTTACCGTTAATGATTTTGTATTCATTAAAAACGAATTAACACCACCCAACGAATGGCGTCTAGGAAGAATTGTAAAGGTCTACCTTGGCCCGGACGATAAAGTCCGTGTTGCAGACTTTCAAACGCAACACGGCCTGTTCACCAGACCAATCGTAAAATTATGTCCTCTACCCATTCAGTCAGATGTCCATAAGACACCACCCTGACCGCAACTTTCAATATCTGAACTTTGTTCTCTCCTAGCCATAAGTTTTCAAAAACCCAATACTAAAGCAAGTCTATTTTACAGAAGCAAAATGGTATGCCGCTGTAGCACGACGCCATACCGTAGACGTAAACCAGTTCTGCATCTGCGCTTGGTCCCAGGCACCAAGAACACCGCACAGCAGCGTCGCTACTCAACCACACCGCCATCGCGTAGACGTGAACAAGCTCTTCATCTTCGGTGCTACACGACGACGTCGCGATTCAATTACGCCTTCACCAAGTCCACGCGAATCAATTGAGCATCAGCGCGTACCTTCATGCAAGAATAACAATAGACAACGACCTCGAAAGTTAACTCCGATTCCACTTCTTCGGCGTGCACCAGCTGGACATCCATATGAAGCAGCATGCAACAAAGTCCTTGCACCACAGCATCGTGATCCAACCGTACATCTGTGCTTAGTTTGCCACCGGTATCACTCACTCAGATTTTGCAAGTTTTTCTTGAAGCTGACTGTAGAAGATCGCATCCGTTGCGTACGTAAATTCAAATACTGCTCGAATTGTCTAGCTAGAACACATCGGAAGACAAAGTGCACATCTCCTGACAACTGCAAAACCTGTGACCGACCACACCACTCGTTACTACATCGTCCACTACCTGGCGAGCGAACCACGGCCAATCTGCCTACTAATACAACCCGCCGGGCCGTAGAAGAAGCCATCGAGGCATTGGAACGAGTACAGGAATTCCTTGCACCAGTGCAACGGGGGCGCCATGTTTAAGCGACTTACGCACTTAAAATACACCTCTGCTAAAGAGAACGCAGCCACCCTCTTTTCGAACTTACGGCAGTTCGATGTTGCCATGCGACTGCTATAAATAGGGGCACCTTATTGGTTCTCCGTCCCTTCTTCTGTTCTTCTCCTTTTTCGGCCATAGGGATTGGACCATCATCGAGAAAGTATCATTTTAACCAACTACATCAACCGAAGAAATTTATCAACTTCATCAACGTGGAGTATTTACCACATACATCATTTACTTTGCTAAGTATCAATTTGAATTATACATCAACATTTTAATTACTGTTTGGAACATGTTTGTGTTATATTTATATTGAATTCTCATTCTTGTACTATTGAACTGCAATATTGTCTCATTAAATTGCATATGAATTACATACATGCGCATTTGCATTATTATACAAATACTTGAGTGCTTCACATCGATTACCCTTACACGTGTAGATCCGTACCTACACGTACCTCTAACAGATTTGAGAAGCAGAGGCCACTTATTCCAGGCCTCAGCAATTTCCCTTCTCAATATCGTACATAGGCGTTTACCAACGTAAGCCCTCCATCAATTGCCATAGAACAAACCTTGGGTCAGGGATATGAATTTCTTTAGTATTAAATGATATAAAAATATAAAATATAAATAGAGGTGGTAACCTTCGTTCGTTATTTCTTTTTAAAAGCTATTTAATACTATGTCTCCATTGAGAGATTTATCCATTAAGATTTAATAAATCCAGTTGCTAAATCACAGCCGTCTCCATTACCACAACGAGATATGTTTGATGTTCACATTTTTAAATATTTGACGTTTGCCTATGTATGATTTTATAAATGCAGTTGCGGACATTGATATACAGACAGATAAAAGGAAGGTACCAAGCGGAAATTCATTATATGAATTCTGAATATTATTGGCTTCTTATTCGTGGTAAATATGTATGTATAATATATAGTTTGGAAAGTGTAAAGAATGGTACCATATTCCGAATCATAATCCCGAATTTAAGAAAAATTATCAAAACGGTAAAAAACATTTGCGAAAAGAAAAATTGTTGTAGAATTCTCTTATTCATAGGGGGGAACCGAAAATCCAATCGTGGGCCTTTGGCATATCATGAATACGAACTGAGTTCTAGAGGATGTTCGGTGCAATGTTATCGAAGCAGAACCATTACCGAAATTTATGAATTTTTTGTCGCGCGTAAATGACTTATAGAAAGCGGAGAAGACTCTGCATGATATTACTATGAAACATTTCTTCTAAATTTTTAGTTTTTAAAATAATATTTTCTTAATTTATTACAACCAAAGTTATGTAAATATCTATTACTAATTTTCCTCCCAAACTAACAAAAATATAAAAATCCCTAAAAATACGAAAATTCATGTTTTTATGATATGCTAGATTTCAATGTCCTCAACTGTAAATTGAAAACACAAATGTCATTTGACTTATGGCATGTGAATTTGTGGTTGCCACATCCAACAAATTGTACTTATTGATCAATATTATTGAAGATTTGACGAAGATTTAACTTAAATCTACTGCCTTTCGAAATTTAATTTTATATGGTAAATCTCAAAAGATTTAACGTTAAATCTCGTCAGAGGGCTAAATCTTCATTAAATCTCACAATGGAGACATAGTATAAGTCCTCTTTCACATGATATTAAATTTGGTTAATTTTGATAAGCTGTTTGTTTATTATCCAGAAAAAACTTTTATTTCGGAATAAAAAATATTAGGCCAAGCTTATCTGGTAAAAAATAACTGTTATTTTCGGTCCCTGGAATATTGTGCAAGTGCACTGATATTTGGCCAGTCACAGAAGAAAGGATTAAAAATGAATTACAAAAACTAAAATCGAAAAACGCTTTTGGCGTAATAGGTTCTCCAAATTCAGAAACAACCAAAAGAATGAGTATGAAGAATTCTTTGGAAAACAACGGTGTTTAAACAAAGATCTTGCCATGATACTAGATTGTGAAGATGAAAGTCAGGAGGATACATCCGACATTTGCAGCACGATGCAATTCTCAAAAATTAATTATTGCATCCGCAATACAAACAAAAAAAACAATAAATATAACTGAGAGTCCTCTCGACTCGTGCAGCGTCAATCGAAAAGAATTTACAATTTTGTCCAGTTTCAAGTCTTTCAAGTTTGTCTCCTCGAGCGAGCAGTTATTTAGTGGCCCTGATTTACGACCCTTTAAAAACTTTTTATTGGATACAATGTTCCAATTTTTAAATTCAAGAACTAAAAAAAAACATTATTAAAAATTACTAACCTTTACATTTTTTATTTACATTTTTATTTAATTACTCATCGAAATTATTTCTTAACAAGTAAAAAAGTCTAAGTTCGGGCGGAGCCGAACATTAAATACCCGCGCAAGTATTCAATATAGTTTTTCACCTTTCCGAAAACTACCGCTACATGGTAAGCAGGGGTGGGGTTAACCCTATTTCAAATATCTTCGATAGAACGTTTAGTAAGATATACTGAGATAAACCTATATAGCTATAAGTTAACTCATGACTCCCACGCCGACGTACGTTCCATGTAAAC
>NW_023459019.1:47415-81469 GCF_013731165.1 Rhagoletis pomonella
ATTTACCAGTAACTAAGTCAAGGAATCAACAAGGAAAGAAGTTATATGTGAGCGGCGATTTCGATAACTTTCAACGTTTGGCCTTTATGTGGCAACCACAATAATCGTCCCGAGATGGTACACATTGATCGAACGGTTACCGAGATACACATATGTAATCATAACTAGGCGGGCCCATTTTCCAACATTTTTTTATAAGCGTATTTTTTGCTAAAGAAGTATTGCAAACATCAATCTTGAATAAATTAGCTCCAGTATTTACTGATTTATCGAAGTTTTCGTATTTCTCTAAATTACCGTTATATGGGATGTGGGCATGGTTATAATCCGATTTTTTAAATTTTCAGCCGTTTGGTATGTTTTGTGAAGGCTAACAACAGTGTCTGTGTTTGGGAGAAATTTGCGGAGCGGTTCCCAAGGTATACTCATGTAATCATAAGTGGGCGTGGCTACGTCCATTTTCCAAAAATTTTTAATATTCTTATTTTTCGCCTAAAAATGATTGTAAATATCAATTTTGAGTGAATAAGCTTCGGTAGTTAGTAAAATTGCGCAGTTTTCGTATTTCTGAAAACTACCATTGCTTGGGAGGTAGGCGAGGTTATCGTCCGATTTTCAATACCATCCGTCCTACGCTATAAAGAAGTACACATACCAAGTTTCGTTAAGATATCTCAATTTGTACTCGAGTTATCGTGTGCGCAGACGGACGGACAGACAGTCACCGCTTAATCGATTTCTCTTTTCATTCTGATCATTTATGTCTACATTTTTCTATATCTATTTCGATTCATTTTGCCTGTTACAAACAACCGTTATGTGAACAAAGTTATAATACCATTGTGCACAAGTGCGTTCGGGTATGAAAGTACTTGGCATCCGCTTTCGCATCCGCATCCGCGGATGTTAGCGTTCAAACATCCGCATCCGCATTCGCATCCGCGGATGTCTAAAATTCCATATTCGCAACATCCCTGGTTTGAAATATATGTTAACATATCACCAGGAACGTTCTAAAGAATAAGTAAACAAAAAAGTTTATTCCAAACTATCAGAATGAATAAAGAAATGCAGCCAAACGAAACTCAGATGATTCTATCTGTGTGTCAGATGAAAATATAAACATTTCTAATTCGTATATACGTAAATCTGCTTTGCACAGAAACAAATCTAATTTACCTGTATACAGTATGTTGGCATTTCCATAGGTAAAAAGTGCCATGTAGACATGAAAATACATATCGTGTAAGAACACCTTAAGGAAACTGTACGATGTATATAGTATTACTAGGTATGAAAAGATACGAGTAAGTACAAGTACATACTCGATACTTTTCAATACTCTTGAACCAAGTACTGAGTAGGTATCGAAAAACTAATGCTCGTTTCGAAACCCGATACTAAGGCAAATTTGGCTTCGGCAATTTTTACCCCACTGTTATTCCGAACATGAAGCGCTTTGTTCTTTATGGGTGCTTAATTGCCAGCGAAAACCGACCAACTTTTGCGTTGGCTTTGGCGTTGGTTTGACATAACGCACGTTAAAAGTATGCTTGCTACAATGAACGCTTGGCAGGGAATGCTTGGGCCACTAAATTTACATACTAACGACATATAAATTATTATTTCATATGAATAATTGCATTAAAAACGATATTTCTTGCCCACACTCGATTAAAAAGTAGATGGCGCGTATTCATTGTCCAGCAACCAAGTCGAAACTAACAAAGCTGCAACTTAAATTTAAGTACCAACTTAAAATTTAACTCTATTCATAGTCGCATTTCAGACTTCTACTAGGTAGTTTCGACTTAGTTTACGATATAGCAAAACTAGTGTGAAAATTTATCGATTTTTCTTTCCGATATTTTGGAAAAATTACAGTTTTATTAAATAATGTTAAGTTTGGTCATCCGTTTATCTAATTTTTATTTTCATTGCATGATTATGCAAAAGAATAAGGTATAATTTTCTTGTTAATTGTGTGAAATAGCCAGAACAACCGCAGTGATGTGAAGTCGATGTTTATCGATAGCATGCTGTGAAACATACAAATACTAGATATCTAAATGTTATGCACAAATTTACTTTAAAAGAACTAGCGTGTAACTGACTTATTATTTGAGAATTTATCTAAATTATTCCAATTATAAAATTGTGATGTAGCTGTATTCGAATTGTAATACGCATTTAATTTCATCTTCCGATTAAAATGGATCGATCTTTGTAAATTTTAATTGGAGATTATTCAATATTATCAAAATCACCCTCTACCAACTTAATTTTTACATATTTCGTCTGTTTTCCCTTAATTTGATAAAATACTTCTTCCTAGTTACGACTTAGTTGCAGCTGCAGCCGAAACTAAATTTTAAGTTGGTCCTTAGCCAGAAAAGTCGAAACTAAGGCGACTATGAATAGCTTTAGTTGTGACTTAGAATAGTTTCGACTTAGTTGAGTACTAAATATGACTATGAATATGCGCCAATATATTTCACATAATTTTATTTATTTGCAACAGCTGACGAGCGGCGCACGCAAAAAGATGAGAGTTGGCCATATTTTTGCTTTGTGTTGGCGTGAGCGTTGCCGAATTTTGGCTATATGAACGGCTGCATTTGAATACATGTATTCATCGTCAGCTGTTGAAGCGACGCCAACGCTAACGCAATGCCAAAGTTCTATGTGGACGAGCCTTACGGGTTCGACGCGCGTTAGCTTGTGAAGCCCTTGAGCAAAAATGCAAGGAATTCCATACGCTGACTAGCGGAAAATAATAAAGGTAGTGGGAGTCTACCTCTATTATTGAAAAAACTAAACAAAGCAGAAAAACATTTAAAAAAATTCATGAAAAAAACTGAAATGTTTCAGAAAATTTAAACGTCATCTTCGCATTTAGTCTGGAGAAAAGTAGATGTCAAATAGAAAAATTATTCTAGTTCGCGGAATCTAGTTACCAGAAAATCCTTCACATTTGACATGCTTTTAAGAATTCCTTTTAATAAAATTGCTTCTGTATTATTTTGTTTCTATACTCTTCACACTATTAATTGAAGTAATAAGGAGCCATATTTGAAAGTATCATATTTAAATCTTTGGCTCATGATTTTTTTACATAATAGTATATTTACACTGCACTCTAATTTTTGAAAAAATAATATTCCTCGGAAATACAACAAATAAATAATATAAAAAAACTACAACGCTTTTATAAATGGACCAAAAAGTAGAAAATGATATTTCTCAGTCCCATATAATTTGTTTTGATAACTTTTGATTTTGAAATTTGAAAAACGTGGAGCGCATGCAATATAAAGCATTAGATTTAACTGACAATAGTCATACTACATAACATAGACCCAAAATTTCTACAGAGAAACTACAAATTTGAGATCGATTTTAAGCGGTCGCTATTCATATATCCACATAAATACATATACTACCCTTCATATCAATTCAGGTCTATACCATGCGCCCCATTTTCAATCTCATAAATTGTTTATAATTACTTTTACTAAAATTTCAAAATCAAAAGTTATCAAAACAAATTCTATGGGACTGAGATATTTTCTACTTTTTAGTCCATTTATAAAAGCGTTGTATATTAAAAAGTTTTTTTTATATTATTTATTTTCTACTTTTTTGTCTGTGTAAAACTTTGCAATAGGTATTAAAATAATTCTACGATATTATTCGCGAATGCGAATGTTAAAATTAATGCGGAAGCTTCCCGGCTTCGAATGTGAATGCGAATATTAGCAACAACCGGGGTATTGAGATATGTAAATGCCGGTTCGCTATTCGCACGACAAACGTTTTAAAAACGAAGTAAATCAATACAAATCGTTAGTAATTTTCATTAAAGTTTGAGTGATTCCTTTCATTATTTGGCTTTTAGGAACTTTAAAGAAGGCTTAAATTATTTTATTTTATTCATTTTAGTGCAGCTTTAGCAAAATTTTTTTGCTATTATATCTTCTGTTATACTATTTTATTTTATTCCGGTGATTGTACATGTTAAATAAAAATTTGTGTTTAAAAAACTATTTTTTTTACATTATTTTATTTTAATTCAACTTCTGCCTGGGGCAATTTATTTACATCTAAATTTACTTACAAAACTCTTTTGGCTTTTATTTTAATTGACTTGGAACGTCGATGAGGTGAATTCTCCAAAAGTTTTATATACGACCAATTCAAAAATTTTGCTAACAAATATTCGGCAATCCAGAAAAATCTTATACGGAGTTCGAAAACCTCGTTTGTGGATTTTTCCCCACCCTGAATTCTTTTTTTTTTGATTTCTGACATTTTTAGAGATCTTAAGATTAAATAAAATTTTAAAACTCTGAGAACGAAAAGCAACATTTAATTCAAGTATGATTTTTTTTCAATCTAAAAACATTTCCGGGCTTTTTATTTGCAGGGGGCAGGAACTCTAGAGAGAACCAAATATTTCTTGAGAACTCAATCAAAGACGTTAACATCAAAGATATTACAGATATCGCATTAACAACATTATCATTTCTGTCGTTCGGAATGTTCATTTTACAAGTTTTAGCTTGTATAGCTATTGTAATAAACGAATAATACTTGTATGTATATTCCTACTAAGGCACCCAAGTAATTTAAAACTTTTTCAGGGAAAACATGAAGCAAACAATGCTCTTTTTACATATTCAGCGACTCTAAACAGCAATATAGAAGGGGATGAAATCGAGGAGATTCGCAGAAAGAAGCGTTCATCAAAGCTCATTCCCACTTCTAAATGGGTAAGAAAATTTGATATTTCGGACTGATAAGATTATTGCTAATGAATGATCAGATAATCAGGGTGAACCAGAAGTTTTGACGTGACTTATGAAAGGCAGCTTAATAATTCTGCTAGTACTTAATAATCGAATACCTTTTTGTAATAATCGTATTTTTTTATCTTTATTATTGTTATTATTATTATTATTGTTATTGTGTTTCTCCATCTCGGTAGGGTCCGCCGCTACCGGAGCTAACATTTGTTCCGGAACAGTGCTCTGTTGTTTGTCTTATCTATATATTAATACGCTAGCATAAATTTTGTCTCCGTTCGTTTGGCGATTCTACCGAACCGATTTCAAAACCAAGAACACCATTGGAAAGGTACTTTTCTGTAGACGAGGAAGGTTTTTATTGTTGAAAATTACGGCCAAAATCGGGGTTTAAAAATTTCCGTATTTGTGTATGGTTGTTGTTGCAACCTGTTCCATTTGAGCTGTTTTCGCATTTTGTTTTACTTCGTATTTGAAATTAAACTTTGAAATAAAGATAAATATGAAGATGAAGAAATAAATGATAACGATGAAGACAAAAAAAAGAGGGCAAAAGGGGAGATAAAGACAAAAATGGAGACAATGAGAAATTCATGAGAACTAGGGTAACATAATTGATATTATCCGACAGGAATTGAAATACATTCAGTCATAAAAGTTACCGAAATTTATCGAATCATCATGCTTATTAAGTTATCGCAACGTATGGAATTATCCAAATTGATCACTGTTTATTGAGTTGTAGAATTTTATAGACACTGAAACTTAGTTGTAAAAATTTACGGATAGTTATTGAGCTATACACATTTTTGGGATTATCGAAATTTGTCAAGTTAAAGAAATGTATCAATTTATCGATATTTATCGAATCTATATATTATTCTGAAACAAGGCGCTTATTCCCAGCGATCTACAAGTCGTACAGAGACAAATTATATACAAAATTAAAGTGCTCGACCTGAAACTTTGATTTGAGATTCATTTAATCATTTTCGAAATATTTGCGTCGAAATTTTTACATTGAGCAAAGCATTGCTAAGTTCATTTAGATAGGCAGCGTCTCAGCGGGACATAAGAGAATGAAAAAATTGTTCTATTTTTTCGCTTTCGTTTCTGTTTTTGTTTCATATCGTCATATCATTCATATATTACAGCATTGCTACGCTCGTGTGCATGTAGGCAGCGATACAGCGGAAGATCTGCGAAGGAAATGTTCCCTTTGACTCTGTACATATGTGCATACACATACTTACATAGATTATTTCGATGATTTTTTCTGAGGCAAATATGGTTCTATTTGTATTATAAATCTATATATGTATCTATCTATAATCGTACAGGGACAATTTACTTTCAAATTAAGGTTCTAGATCTGAAACTTTGCACAAACATTTCAGATTTAAGAATCATTCGATGCACATATTTGCAAGGAAAGATTTTTAAAATATTACATTGAGCAATTTTAATATGTAAAACTGAATCTCACACACGCATTGTCATTTTCACCAATTTTGAACAGTTTCATTTCTTTATTTTCAATTTTGTGTGGTTTTAAAATGCTGGAAAACTTAAAAAATCCTGGCGAGCGAACTGAGGGAACGTTAAAGTATTTTAAACTCTCGATAAACATGCGTTTCAGAGAATCTGGTTATTTCAGTTTTCTATTGCCTCCCCCGACTCAAAAATTAAGATTAGTGCCACAAGAGATTATTTTGCGAGATTTAGCCGATTGGGTATTTGAACCTCAGCCTGGTGTAATTAATCAAAACCACTTGAAGTATCGATCACAAAATAAGCACTGTACGATAATTAATAAAGAAATGGTTAATATGTTGTTTGGGGTAGAAATGGCGTTGATATCTACTGTCGTTTCTGAATATCCACAGGAGCAAGTAGAAGTAGGAGAGTTGCAACGCATGACTTGATACTAAAAGTTAGAACAGTTGTGATGCTAATCCACAATCTAAATATATATGTACATATAAAGGGTTAGTAAATGGACTTTAAACATGTGATTAGAATTTACTATTCCATATAAGTTAACAGCCCAGCGAATCAACACTTGCTTTTGTATTTAAACGTCGCCAACTCAAAATTATTGTAGCGTTCGCAATAACAATAAATAAGTTTCAAGGTCAGACCCTAGCAAGAGGATTGCTTAACGCATAGCGTATTGAGTAGAGTACTATCTTGCCCAAATACCAAGTTAAAGTTAACTACCAAAAGCAATGCATGTGGTTTTTAGGATAAAGAAATGCAAATTTTTCAGGCCATGGAGCACCCCGATTTTCGGGGATTATTACTAGTTATCATTATTTATAGACTTAACGAAATTAATCGAGTTATCGTAATGCATCGAGTTCCTTCAAATTACAGAGTTATCGATAATTATTGATCTACAGAAATAGGTCGTGTTACCGCCGCCACTGTATTATGTATCTATATTAGTTATTATCTATCTATTCTATTTTCGCTTTCGCAATACATAATTGAATACATACACTCGATCTATGTGGACAGTGAATACATATGCATGTACATATTATTACTATTTATTGTTTTCTAATAACGGTGCTATCTGGTGACACTATTACGCTCAAAAGGGCATTGCAAACTAGAAATTAGTTGCAGTCAAGCAGCAAGAAAACATATTGTTTTAAAGCATCATCACTATTTGTTAATTGCAGTAAGCCCATTATTTGCAAATAAATCGATCGCTCTTAAAAGTTTTCGTGTTTTATTTAAGCTGAAAGGCTCAATTCTTTAAAACAATATTCACGCTCTATCGAGTATATTGAAGACATTCGTCCTGGTGAAAAAATTGATAAATCGCGTTTCACTAAAGCAAAATTTATCGTGTTTCAAATTTGGACAAGATAATGTCAGAAACAGATTTTAACTGCAACAAGTGCGTATCAAAAGACACCGATCATATGGTGCAATGTGACTCCTGCGGTAAGTGGTACCATTTCGAGTGTGTCGCGGTAGACGCTAACGTCGCTAACGTAAGCTGGAGTTGTTCATATTGTCATGAACCACCCACGGCACCAACCAACATGCCGAAAGCTACGCAGCTATTGCCGCCTGTTAACACAACCGCTGATTTCTCCGCCGGAACGCAAGTTACATCGTCACCACCACCAACAAATCCAAAGGAAGCCGGCCATGACATAGGTGCATACAAAAAAGCATCTCAACTATGGTTGAATAATCATGGCCCTAGCAATGCAACGAATGCTGCAAAAATGTCTCAAAAGACGGCAGTACCACCAAAAGTGGCTCTACCAGCCGACACGCAAAACAACGAATATGCGCAACGTCAATTTGATAAAAAGAGTGCACCGAACTCGTCTGAATGCAACTTGTCCTCTCAAACACAGTTGCAGCTGCAAATGTTGGAAGAAGAAAAAGAGCTCAAACGCCAGTATTTGGAAAGAAAATACAGGATTCTTTCTCAAGGTGATCCAGCACAACTTTCGTGTTCTATTTCCAATACCTTTTCATCGCTTCAGCCAACAGCCGCACATATTGCTGCCAGACAGGCAATACCTAAAGGACTACCAAAATTCGACGGCAACCCAGAAGACTGGCCGCTTTTCATCAGCAACTATAGGAATAGTACAGAGTTGGCTGGTTACAGTGACGGTGAAAACTTAATGCGTCTACAATCGTGTCTCCGTGGTCGCGCTAAGGAATTGGTGAAAAGCAAATTACTAATTCCATCGATGGTCGGTGAAATAATTCAAACTTTGGAAATGTGTTTCGGTCGACCAGAGCATATACTTGACAGCATGATAGAGAAAGCAACATAAATTCCGCCTTTAAAAGACAAGCTAGATGGTATTATCGAATACGCTTTAATTATCCGAAATATTTGCTCTACGATGGAGGCGTGTAATATGTCGAATTACTTAGACAACCCTTTTGTCGTGAAAACTTTGGTGGATAAATTGCCAAGTAGCCATAAACTTAATTGGGCTATGCACCCGAAAGATGTTAGAGTCCCTATAGTGAAAGCGTTAAGCGACTGGATATATGCCATAGCTGCTGCAGCCAGTCAAGTCGTGGCAACTGTGATGTGTAAGAAAAGTGCGTCGGTAAACACGCATCAACAAATTGACACTGTAAAGCCAACTTGTTTTGCGTGTAAGAGCGAAACTCATAAAATACAAACTTGTGGTGAGTTCCAGTCACTGAATTTAGACGACAAGTGGAGTTTGGTGAAGAAAAGCAAATTGTGCCGCCAGTGCCTAAATATTCATCGGCGTAAGTGCTTTTCCAATAAACAGTGCGGTATTAATGGCTGTACAGCAAAGCACCACCCATTGCTACACAAAAACATAAATTTATCACTTGAACGAAGTGAAATTGTGAATGCTCATAGTCATGAAGATGGGTCGCGCTTCAGAATTTTGCCGATCAGAGTTTATTGTAATGGTTCCTCTGTCGACACATATGCGTTTTTGGACGAAGGCTCGTCAGTGACTCTAATTGAACAGACGTTTTTCAATAAATTGGGGCTAAAAGGCAAACGTGAACCACTAGAGCTTCGATGGACAGGAGATACTACACGCTCTGAAGACGAATCGGTGAAGATTAACTTAGAATTATCCAGTGTTAAAGGTGAATCCCGTTACACTTTATACGACGTTCGTACCGTCCATAACCTTGGTCTGCTATCACAGTCCTTGAATTTTGATAATATCGCCAAGGCCAACCCATATCTCAAAGGCTTGCCAGTGCAGTCATATGCAACGCCAAGCCGATGATTTTAATTGGCCTCAACAACTGGAGAGTGGCAGTCCCACTGAAGATACGAGAAGGTGGGCGCGGTCAGCCAATTGCAACTAAAACCCGCCTTGGCTGGACTTTGCAGGGCGGTGGAAAAATTTTCGGATCATCCGGTTCATTAAATATTCATACGTGTGAGTGCGAAAAACGCTACAAAGTGCTACACGATGAAGTGAAGGAGTATTTCGCCCTGGAAGTGTCTCAAGAGAAGAAAATTTTATCAGCCGATGATGAAAAGGCCATGAAGGTTCTCCAAAGTACAGCTGTAAAAATAGATCAACGGTTCGAAGTCGGTTTGCTCTGGAAGAACGAACCGGTGCAATTGCCCGAAAGTTACGAAGTCGCATATAATCGCCTAAAGTGTCTTCAAAGAAAGTTCAATAAGAACCCCCAGTTACAGCAAACAATGCAAGGGGAAATTGACAAACTAATTTCTAAGGGCTATGCGCGCAAGGTGTTGGGTTCAGAAATGTTTTCTTTTAAGGGCCGGACATGGTATCTTCCAGTCTTCGTTACTCTCAATCCGAACAAACCCGGTAAAGTGTGCCTAGTCTGGCACGCGGCGGCAAAGTCACATAACAAGTCTCTTAACGACTTTTTAGTTAGCGGTCCTGATTTATTGACGCCACTCTTTGATATTCTGATTGAGTTTCGCGTAGGGCAAATAGCGATTTGCGGCGACATAGACGAAATGCTTCACCGCATAAATGTAAGAGATGAAGACATTCACGCTCAGCGATTTTTGTGGTTCGAAAACGAGGGCGGTAAATATAAGCCGTGTGCGTATGTTATGAAGGCCCTAACCTTTGGTATAAGCTGTGCGCCCTGCATCGCTCATTTCGTCCGTAACAAGAATGCAGAAGAATTTCGTAGTGTGTATCCACGGGCCGTGAAAGCAGTGGAGAGCTATCACTATATGGACGATTTTATCGATAGTGTGGACACCGAAGTTGAGGCGATTGAATTGGCAATGAAAGTTAAAAGAATCCACGCTTCTGGCGGCTTTCATATGAGAAATTGGGCAACCAACTCCCCTCTTGTAAGACAAGAATTGTGCGATGATGGATCTGCAGCGGAAAAGTTGTTTGAAGCTACAGAAAAAATTCTTGGTATGTATTGGGAATCCAATGACGCTTTTCAGTACAATTGCAATAATGACGCTTTTCAGTACAATTGCAGATTCTCGAGGCTCAGAAGAGATGTTTTCCAAACGAACGTGGTCCCTACCAAAAGAGAAGTTCTGCAATTGCTAATGTCCATATTCGACCCGCTTGGACTTGTATCGCACTTAACGATTGGTCTTAAAATTTTATTGCAAGACATTTGGCGCTCAGGAATAAAGTGGGATGACGAACTCAGCGGGGAGCTACGCGTAAAATGGCGTTCATGGCTTTCGAATCTCCATAAAATATCGTCTACCGTCATCCCCAGATGCTATTCTAGGCTGCTAAAAATGGCGTCGACCGTCCAGTTGCATACGTTTGTTGACGCAGGCGAAAATGCGTACGCTGCGGTAAGCTATTTTCGAATCCAATATAATAGCGACGTCGATGTATCAATTGTAGCAGCTAAGTCCAAGGTGACACCTCTAAAGCCGATATCAATCCCTCGCTTAGAGTTGCAAGCGGCTTTAATTGGTACGCGCTTGGCCGCGAAAATTAGAAACGCGACACGACTTCATTGTATCGATAGCTTCTTCTGGTCCGATTCCAAGACCGTGTTAAAATGGTTGTCCATGGATCCGAAAAACTTCAAGGCGTTCGTGATGCATAGAGTTGGCGAAATACTGGAGTCAACTAACGCTACTCAATGGAATTGGGTCCCATTCAAGATGAATCCAGCTGACCATGCGACAAAGATCGGCACAACAACAGACGACAATATGTGGACAAGAGGACCTGAATTTCTGAAATTCGAGACATTTGAATGGTCAAAATGTTTACACTTGGAGAGCGCCGATGACGAAGAAGTACGTAATCAGCTGTTACACATCAGCTCGCCGAAATGTTTCTCTATGAACGTCGAATATTTTTCGTGTTGGAGACGACTTTATAGGGCTCTAGCGCAGTTTCTATTATATATGGGAAAGTTAAAGGCCGCGACCCATAGCAGGAAAGCACCAGAAAACATCCAATTCGAATGCATCCAGAAATCTAAAAACATCTTATTCAAATACGCCCAACTGAGCGAGTTTGCTGAGGAGATTTGGTGTCTAAAAATTGTAAATAGATCGACAAAAGTGGTAAGCTAAATGAATTTAATATCTGCGTCATACGAGCTAGCGGCAGGGCGAGCACGCTAAATTGTAATCAGGCAATAATTTTACCTCACAGCCATTATATTACATTCCTTGTGGTTCAATATTATCATGAAAATGCTCACCATTGTTTGCATGAAGCAGTGATTTGTAAAACTAAATCATATTTTTACATCCCTAGGTTAAGGGCTTCTACAAAGGCGTCCGAAGCAGAAGCCAGTACTGTAAGAACGAAGCAGCAGTGCCCCGTTCCCCACAAATGGCTTCTTTACCGCCAGCAAGACTGTCGAGTTTTGAACGTCCATTTTTGGCCCTCTGTATGCATCCGTTGGCAGACGCAAGGAAAAAAGATGGGGTGTTTTGTTTACGTGCCTGACTGTGCGGGCAATACATATTGAAGTGGCTCACAGTCTTGATACTAGCTTGTGCATTATGTGTATCCAAAACTTCATCAGTCGTCGTGGCTCAAATGTGGAAAAAATTCTTCGTGAAGAAAATCTAAACTTACGCCAAGTCTCCTCGAAGTGCGATGATATTAAATGGCGGTTTAATCCTCCAGCGTCCCGCCTATGTGTCCCGCCTTTAAGTTTAACGATGAGACTTTAAGATGTGCCCTATGGGATATTGAGTTCATTATTAATTCTCGCCCATTGACATTTGTGAGCTTGGAATCATGTGAAGACGACCCGCTAACACCGAATCATCTTTTACTAGGTGCTCCTGCCGGAAATAAGCCTCTAGTGGAGCATGATCACGATCTCCGACATCGGTGGCATCAAACCCAAAAGTTTGCTAATCATTCTTGGCGACGATGGGTACGCGAATATTGTCCGAGTCTGGTGCGACGTAGCAAGTGGTTCGAGAAGGTGAAGCCGCCATCTGTCGGAGATATAGTCATACTAGTTGACGAAACGCTACCCCGTAATAGCTGGCCCAAGGGAGTCGTCACCGAAACAATCACTGCCAAGGATGGTCAAGTACGCCGTGTCATGGTTAAAACCTGTACCAGTTTGTTTGAGAGGCCCGCCACCAAAATAGTTGTATTAGACGTCGGAATTGCTCAAGACGGCAAGCTCATGAATCCCTAACTCGCTTGCAAGGTGGGGAATGTTACCGCCGCCACTGTAATATGTATCTATATTAGTTATTATCTATCTATTCTATTTTCGCTTTCGCAATACATAATTGAATACATACACTCGATCTATGTGGACACTGAATACATATGCATGTACATATTATTACTATTCATTGTTTTCTAATAACGGTGCTATCTGGTGACACTATTACGCTTAAAAGGGCATTGCAAACTAGAAATTAGTTGCAGTCGGTTTTGTCAAGCAGCAAGAAAACATATTGTTTTAAAGCATCATCACTATTTGTTAATTGCAGTAAGCCCATTATTTGCAAGTAAATCGATCGCTCTTAAAAGTTTTCGTGTTTGATTTAAGCGACCCATAGGTCGATTCATAGAATCGAAGTTTATGGAATTTTCAATATATTTCCATTTATCGAAATTTCAATGTTTGATAAGTTTATAGAGTTATCGCTGCCTAAAATTTTTCGATAACTTTCGAAAAGTATGTAGCTGCCAAAATTAAAAATTTATAAAGGTATCCAAAGATATATACATTTTTTAGTTATCGATATTTATCTAGCCCTCGAAATTCACAGTTATCGAAATTAGTCGAGTTATCGAAGTTTGTTGAGTTATCGGGTTTCAGTGTTTTTTAAATTCTTCGAATTATCGATATGTATCAAATCATTGAAATTTATCGATAAACTGGAATGTATCGGGTCAATTCCAAGTCCTAAAACCCTTCAAAGATATAAAAAAACTTAGTCACGTTTTAGTTTCAAAACAGAAGATTTACTGGTAAACTACTTTGTAGCTTATAAATTTTGCTATGTGTTAAGTTAGAAAACCTATCCAAGGCTCTCAAAAAATAGAAAAACAGTCGAATTTCGACAGTACCTGGCACTCTAGTCAATATATTAACACGCTAACATAAATTTTGTCTCCGTTCGTTTGGCGATTCTATCAAACCGATTTTATGGTTTCAAAATTGACTGAACATTGCGTCCAAAATCTTCGTTTGAAAATTTCCGTATTTGTGTATAGTACTGGTCGAAATATGTTAAGTTTGAGTTGTTTACGTACTTTGTTGCACTTCGTATTTGAAATTAAACTTTGAAATAAAGATAAATGTGCTGATGAAGAAATAAGTGATAACGATGAAGACAAAAAAGTGAAGGAAAAAGTGAAGATAAAGACGAAATGAGAATTACATAAGAATTAAGGTAACGGAAGGGTAAGAAAATGTATTGAAATTTTTCGATATGAATTGAACTTAATTCAGTCATAAAAAATTTAGTTATCGAAAGTTATCAAGTTACCGAATTTTATCGAATGATCGAAGTTTATAGTTATTGAAATTTATCAAGTTATGCATGTTATTGAGTCATCGCAACGTATTATTCAAATTGATCAATGTTTATTAAGCTGTCGAAATTTATAGACACAGAAAGTTAGGTGTCGGAATTTACGGATAGTTATCGAGCTGTAAAAATTTATGGGATTATCAAAATGTGTCAAGTAAATGAAATTCATCGAGTTATCGATATTAATTACATTATCCTTATTTATAGAGTTAAAGAAATTTATCGAGTTATCGTAATGCACCGAATTCTTTGAACTTATCGAGTTATCGATACTTATTGATTAACTAAAATTATTAGATTTATCGAATCGAAGTTCTTGGAATTTTTAAAATATATTGTGCTATCGAAATTTCAAGGTTTTACAGGGTGTCCCAGAAGTAACCTGTCAAACTTTAGGGGAAAGTAGGTGGGCGGGGTGAGCTCTCTGATAAAGAAAAAAATGTCAGGTAAAAGTGATACCGTTTTTGAAATATTTACATTTTTTTAATTAAAAAAAATCGTGCCTTTTTATGTTTTTTTCATGTTTCTCTTTAACTGCATCTACAAACCAGGCTATACTTAGTTAATTTTTTATGTAAAATACTTCCAGATAGTTGCTTCTCCATACTCAAATGCAATGTAGTTAAAATATATTAAGGAACCATCTTAAAATTAGGACCATTTTGGGATTTTTAACTTTTCGATATTTTTTTCCCCAACTTTGACTATCTCTGGTGAAAAAAAATGTACTGAGCTATAACTTTACATAACATAAAAAAAATTGCTCATTTAATAAAGATTTCAGAAAGGTGCCACTCTTACTGTTTCGAACAGAAAAAAAGTTATAGCCGCTTTTGTGTGCAAAGGACTGAGATACGCTAGAATGTAATTAATAGATTTAAATTTAAGTTGCTCTTGTTACCGACCAATGACATGCTTATTAGTACAAAGGTACATTATTACCTGCTCCTGACATTATTTTATGTTACTTACCGGTATTCGGACTAGAGTCTATAACAAGGGCTATATCTATCAATATTTTTTGTGAAGGATGGGTTCACGTGAAATAAAATATACATGAGTTATTTCAAGAAAAATTTATTCATTTATTGATAAAATATGCTCAAACTGGCGACCTTCTACTCTAATACAAGCTCGGCACCTTTTAAGAAAATACGCTTTTAGAGATCTTAAACTCAATTGGGCTATCTCAGCAGCAGCTGCATTTATTTGTTCCCGCAAATGCTCCTCGTTTTGAATTGTTTTTGAATAAATTTTGTCCTTAAGACAGCCCCAGTAGAAAAAATCTAATGGATTCAGGTCTGGCGATCGAGCGGGCCACGTGATTGGCCCGTATCTTCCAATCCATAGGCGAGGATAAGTTTCGTCTAAATGAGCTCTTACTTCATGCCCGTAGTGAGCAGGGCACCCGTAATTTTGCAGCCATAGTCTTCGCCGCAGGTTTAAGGGTACATCTTCTAAAAGAGTTGGAAGCCGTTCCTGAAGGAACTCTAAATAACTGTGAGAGTTGAGCGTTGGCGGCAGTTCCACAGGTCCCAATATCTGACAATTAAAAATACCGCACCATAAATTTATTTTGTACCGGTACTGCGAACGATCTTCTCTCATTTCGTGAGGATTGTATATCTGCCAACTGTGAAGGTTATGTAAATTAAAATAACCATCACGTTTGCATGATGATTCATCGCTCCAAATTATTTTATTAAAAAAGTTGGGGTCTGATTCATGCATTCGCAACATTTCACGGCAAAATCTAACCCTCGACAGGTAATCTCTTTCCTGTAGAGCCTGAACACGTTGAATGTGGTAGGGATGAAATCGATGGTCTTTTAAAGCTTTGTGAACTGTAGTTTTTGGTATTCCCGTCCGTCGTTCTATCATTCTCACTGAAGTCGATGGACCTAGTTCCACTTCCTCTAACACAACTTCAACATCTACCGTTGCAGGACGTCCTATTTCGCCGCCACGCCTTCCAGGTATGCGACCTTAAAAAAGTTAAAAATAATAGTTAACAAGCAAGCAAACAAGAAAGGTGTAAAAATCCCTTGCCTTCATATATTTCTCTATGGGTCCGGGCGAATAATCCACGACCCGGATGCCGACGATTGGAGTATCGCTCTGCATAGAGCCTTTGAGCAGCTCTGGCATTACAGCAAGCTTCACCGTAAATGAGGTGAATATCCGCATATTCATACTGCGTGTTCTCTGTCATAGTATTAATAACACAATGTTCGAAGGGTCCAATTTCACAAAATCCACTTTCACTAATTCCGGTAAGCAACATAAAACAATGTCAGGAGAAGGTAATAATGTACTTTTGTACTATTTAGCATGTCATTGGTCGGTAACAAGAGCACCTCAAATTTAAATCTATTAAATGCATTATAGCGTGTCTCAGTTCTTTGACCACAAAAGCGGCTATAACTTTTTTTTTCTGTTCGAAACAGTAAGAGTGGCACCTTTCTGAAATCTTTATTAAATGAGCAATTTTTTTATGTAATGTAAAGTTATAGCGCAGTACATTTTTTTTCAATAGAGATAGTCAAAGTTGGGGAAGAAAATAATAAAAAGGTTAAAATCCCAAAATGGTCTTAATTTTATGATGCTTCTTTAATATATTTAAACTACATTGCATTTGAGTATGGAGAAGCAACTATCTGGAAGTATTTTACATAAAAAATTTACTAAGTATAGCCTGGTTTGTAGATGCAGTTAAAGAAAATACATGAAAAGGCACGATTTTTTTTAATTAAAAAAATGTAAATATTTCAAAAACGGTAACACTTTTACCTGAAAATCTTTTGTTTGTCAGAGAGCTCAATCAGTAGCAAGAAAAGAAGCAGTGTTGCCAAGTTTTTAATCTGAAAAAGCACTAAAACCCAAGAAAAATCGCGTTTTTTCTCGAGAAGAGAACCAAATTTTTATTGGAGTATTTAATGGACTTTCTATGCATAACATTTTTCTTGTAGAGATGCTGATTTAAATTAATTAAAATCAATGTTGCTCGGCGGTCGAATTTTTTCTGTTTTCTATAAATTCAAATATTTTCGTCCAAGCTACGATAACGCTTTATTTATTTTCTAATTTGCAGCTATGTCCAGCGTTGCCGCCTCGCTTAGATTCAAGAAAGATTTATAATATTTTTCCTGAGTGTTTATATGTTAAATTTTTCTTCGTTTTGCGTAATTTTTTCTACAATTCCTGTCTAACAAAAGCAAAAACAAAAAATTGAGTTTCATGAACTACGTAGTAGTTTAAATCTATACTGCAGGCTCTTATGATCTCGTGAACTAAAGTAGGGATGGGCGGCAGAACAGCTCGCGCGCAGCAGCGCGGGCAAGCAGGTGCTTTATGCGGGGTAAAGATTTAAAACCGAAATGGTAAGCAATAGCCGTGTACGTGTATTAACCCATTTTATGCAATGTATATTGCCAAAGGCTATTATATTCACCTTTTTGTTTATAGAGGAACAATTTCTAACTATATTTGTAGTCTATTTATTAAGAATATTTCAACATCATGAAATGCCGACCAATTTAATTTTTTTATTAATTATTCAATAAAGATTACATTGATTATACATATGTAAAAAATAGTATGTGCTAATTCATACTGGCGAGCAATAACGTGTTAACGATCTTGCTTGCGCATGTGTTCGTAAATAAGAGAGCCGAGCGCTGCTACTAGGCTCAGTCGGTAGAAAACCGTCATATTAAAAGGCTGCTTCGCGCATGATTGTCCGTTTTTTCTTAGCAAATTTCTAAAGAAAAATTATCTGTTTCCGCCGTCCCGCCAGATAATAAATAAAAATCGCTAGAATCCTGCTAAATCATTTAAATTCTGTAAACTCTTATGAAAAAAAGTTTATTTTATAATTTAGCGGTTAAACTTTATTTGATAAAAGTAGAGATCATATGTTTATAAAAAACCACCAGTTTTTTAACAAAAACAAAATTAGAACTTCGTTATATGGTTTTATAACCAGAGTTGGGATTTTGTGGCATTAAATAAAATATAAAAATTGGTCAAAAGAATGTCGTTTCGTTTTCGTGGCTGTTTAATACACCTTGGATGTTGATTTTTTGGATCGCAAAATGTAAATGTAATAAATTGCGATCATTATGAATAAAATCGCTAAAAAACAGCTGAGTGGAAAAGCCGTTAAAATGGCAAACTGCTCACCACGGTTGGCCAGTAGTTGAGCGTGGCTCATTCTCTGACAATGCCTGCTGATGAATATGTATGTAAATTAACACTTCACTTTGCTTCGTTAGAAATTAAAATCTTCAAATCATCAAAAATATATAGATATGCATACATGCAGCTTTTTTCATGTTAGCTGAGCCGAAGATACCTAAAAATATTCGACAACTATATAATACTATTGGAATACCTTTCCCGCCATGTTCAGTGCTTATTTAGTGCATTTTATTCTGGATACGAAAATCTTTTTATACACATAAGTATGTGCATACATATGTGTATAAATGCACTGCTTCAAATAAAATATATATCTTGATTGAATTAAAGTGAAAATTCAATTGGCTCTATAAAAGTTTAAAATCGTTATTAGTGCGTTACTATTTATTTTGGTTTTTGATAAATACAACAATACTTATATCTTGGACCGATCACTAATGTAGTATAGATGCGTATTAAATTTTACTGAAACAAAATTGTTGATGTTTTGATTTGTCCCAAGTTTTGGTGCTTTTAGGAAAGTTGGCAGCCATGGGGTCACAAATTCGTGAGTACTCACATATACTTGTTCTCTCATTCCGATCACACATACAGATGCAATTCGCCCAAAATTTTCTGTGCCGCGGGAATAATTACCTCACCTCACCTACCCAACGGTTTGCACATTTGCCCGCGGTTTGCACGTTTGGGCATTTCGCCCGTATGTGCACATTATGCCCATCGCTAAACTAAAGAAACATAAAGAAATTTTTTTCCGACTAATAATAGATTGGCGCTTACACATATGTTAGTGTTTGGCCGAGCCTCTCCTCCGACTTGTGGCGTGCGCCTTGATGTTGTCACACAAATCGGAGGGACCTACAGTTTTACGCCGACTCCGAGCGGCTATTGTATTTTTATGAGAAGCTATTTTTCATGGCAGAAATACACTCGGAGGTTTGCCATTGCCTGCCGAGGGGCGACCGCTGTTAAGAAAAAACCTTTTTCTATATTTTTTGCGATGTTGCTTTGACCAGGGCTTGAACCCAGGTGTTGATGAGTGAAAGCGCGCACTGCTTACCCCTACACCACAGCGGCCGACGAAAGAAATTTTTTTTCCTACTACTTGACATATAACGAAGCTTGATTTCCCTTTTTAATGTGCCTTATTTGTGAAAAATATTTTTGTGTCCAAAATTTGTTAGCAAACATATGCTCGCTTTCGATTGTCATTGTGCCATGATTTTGTTTCCATTTTTGTAAAGTAGCTAAAATATTTACGATTGCTATTACTTGAGCTTCGATTTTGTCAGATTTACAGATTTGGTGACTTCAAACTAAAAAAAAAGCACCAAAAACGCACCAAACACCAAACTCAAAAATTTTCGCGTTTTGAATAAAGAAAAGCACTAAATTTAGGTCGAAAAGCACCAAGTTGGCAACAGTGAAAAGAAGTATTGGCTTTGCAAGCGACAATTACCTCGACTGAAAAATATCCGCAAGCAGCGTACTGTGCTTGCGAGTATTAGAGTATTTTCATAGAGCTGTTGATTGTTGGTATTTCGTTTCTGCTAATTATGTGCTTATGCGCACATGTACATATGTATTTATATCAAAGATATTGTTGATGCTTGCCCTTACTACTACGTTATTTGGTTTAAAATATACAATATATGTACTTGTATGTACTTATTTCACTTTGCTACAATAAGGTAATGAATAAAATTATGAAAACTAGTCAATGTTAAAGAAATAGGTATAGTTTATTTGTTAAACGGGTATAATAATCCAGAACAAATATTTAAGGAAAGAAAATATAAATTTAACAAAAGAATGCTTTTCAATAACAAGTGTTTTAAATGAGGTGTGCATCACAATTATACGCCAACCATATATTGAAAAGTTTGACCTATTAATTTGTCATTATTTAATTTGTTTTTTTTTTTTTATAAAAATATAATTTATTCTTTAACAACCATACGAATTTCTAGCTTTTTCATTAGATTTCGTTGAATATGCAGCTTTGTAACCCATGTAATTTTAACACAATGAAGTGCATGTATGAAGTAGCAAGGACATACAGTTGATATTTTGGGATTTTTTTTTTTATATGGAGAAATTGACCAACAACTTAAAAAAAAGAATTACAAATATCAACGGTAAGTCCTAGCTACATCAAACTTGCACTTTATTGTATTAAAATTGAGTGGGCTACAAAACTGCATACTTAAAACCTTTCTGAGTAATCCAATCAAAAAGCACGAGATTTTTATGTATTTCTCTATCGATTGTGTATCGTTCGTAAATGACTGCAAACATTAATACATTAAAATAATAGAATTGAAATATGCATTAAGGCTGTGTGCGAGTTAACCTAAATTTTAGTACCTAGACTAATATTCCACTTGAAATTTCCCGCCTCTTTCCTTTGATATGTATATCTATGTATGTACATACTTATATAGTGTACACATATTTCGAGAAAACTAAAAAAAAAGAATTTATAGCAATTTTCTAATAAAAATTTATGTTTCTCATATAAAAATTTAGGAGTACCGTTAATTTTTTCATGATCAAACCATCGGATCTTAACCAAATTAGTATGGGACCACATGTGAGACACAGACTTTCCATTAGAAAAGAATCATCGAAATCGGTTAACGTGGTCGTCCAAAGTTATGCGGTAACATACATAAAAAAAAAATATTCCGATTAATTGATAAGCTTCTCCTTTTTTGTAAGTCGGTTAAAAAATACGTAATTAACTATATTTAAAGATAGATTTTTTCCAAATTTTCACTATTTTTTACTATTGTTTTGTTCTGATATTTTATAATTTATTACGTATTTTTGTAAGAAAAACATACATTTTGATTTAAAAAAGGACATAATGTCGTTTTACTATAAATATATATGTTTTATTTATATAGGTATACCTACTCAATGAAAAGTATTTCAATTACCTTTCCAACCATATCCGGGTTTTGAAAATCGGTTCAATAATTTTCGAAAAATAAGCTTCTGAAAGTATTGAAAATTCTACTTTTACAACCCCCTTGCACCGGCCCGTTTAATATGCAGCAAAACAAGATTCATACCATCAAAATCAAGACTAAGGGCGAGCCACGCCCAATTTTCCTTTTTTTCTAGCTCATCGGGCCCTATTCTTTACTTTTACCAAAATCAAAGATATTTATACTGACATTTTTCTGAATATTTTCTTTTTTTGTGCCATAGAAAATATAATAATAATATATAAAACTTCTAAAAAAATAGTTGTTCGCAATCGCGCGCCCATTTATATTTCACAGTTCAATTTAGGTTGAAAAGTATGCTCGGAAAAACTCTAAATTGTTCCTACTCACTGCATTACCCACACTTTCCAGTGATTTGGGATTTTTCTCTTTTTAGGTAGCAATTTAGACGTACACACACACAGTCTAAATATTAATATACGTTGTCAAGCGCCATTATGAAAATTTATTAATTGTGCGCATGCGTTGCCAGTCAAGTCGCAAACGACCAAATACGACGAGGAATTTCGAAAACACAAGCACTTGCGATTATTACAAGCGTACGTACGTACGTATTTCTCATCAGGGAGGTAGTATACGCTTCAAATTTGAACCAAATTGGTTCATAAGTACGACTTATATAAATAACTCGACCCCAGCGCCAACTATCGAGTTTTCTGGTAGCCTATAATAGTACCATATATGCAAGGTATAACCTCTGAAAATTTGACTAAAATCTATGCAGTAGTTTTTTGAGTTAACTCCGAACAACGAAAACGGCTATTATTTTATATATATAGAAGAAGAAGATTGGAGATATTTAAGAAGGGGCGCGGCGTCTTCCAAACATACTGAAACTATTACCCAACTGTCGATGTATATACATATAATACTTCAGTTCGTGTGTTTGTGAGTGAATTGATTTTAAAAAAATTTTTTGTGTGTGCTTGAGTAAGGTCTCTGGATAGTTCAAATGCCCAGTTTGGCCTGGCAGGTGGCGCTGGAGTCATGTTATTGTTAAAAATCTTAGTTATTATCCGATCTGGCTTATATTCGAGATTCTAATGTATTGGTAACGGTAAGGGCAATACTATTGCAAAAAACAGCCGCCGGGTGACGCTGGGGTCGAGTTATTACTAAAAATCGTCAAGTGAGAAAAACTGCCGTGAATGTCCGATTACATCTACGTGCGTTACCACCGAGTATGCCGAGCTCCCGTGTGTTCAATTGGCTCAATGAACGTGATTTGCGTGCCTCATTCGGATACAACAGGATTGATACCATCAGAACCATTGCGCTCCTTGATAAGAGCTTCATGGTATTTCGACTGAAATAAGTCTATGTATATTGGATTTCTGTAGGACAACGATACTCACCAATTTTTAAATTGCCACCAACTATACCATACAGTTTCAAAGAGGAATTCACCATCGAACCGGATCATTGTTGCTGCCAGGGAGTGAATGGGAAAAAGTTCTTCAAATTTATTTCGTTGTGCGATTAACCGTACAGTGAAACGCTAGATCATTGGAGAATTTCAAGAACTTGTTCACGAACATACACTTTCGTTAGGTTATTAAAGACGACAATTGAAATATGCCTTCTGACAACCACCAAACTGTAATATAAGCAAATAAATGTATCATTGGAAATCATAAACGTGAATTTTTGGTGGAAATGTTGGATCACAATATTTCAGTAAAAAAAGATTAATTTCAATTCAAGAACAAATGCTCTTATAAACTTTTATAATAACAAAATGAAAACATAATGAAATACCTAAATAACATTACCTCATTAAAAAGTTGGTGCCGATTCTTATGGCCGATACTAGCCTCTACTCACGAACAAAGAAGATCACGAAGACATGAAAGTTTTTTGAAAAATATACGTATTTTTTCAATTAAAAGAGCAATACTACTCTCCAGCCGATTTTCAAACTTTTTTCTTTGTTTAAAAGGCAACACCCCTGTCTTTCAAACAGAGAAAAATTTTGAATTCTATCAAAAACCAACAAAGTTATAACTTCTCGAAGTTGTAACTTGAAGAATACCAAATCTTCTATATATTATTCTGAAACAAGGCGCTTATTCAAAGCGATCTACAAATCGAACAGAGACAAGTTATATATCAAATTAAAGTGGTCGATCTAAAACTTTGCACAAACCTTTCAGATTTAGGATTCGTTGAACCGTTTCCGAAATATTTTTAAGTTTTTACCTTGAGCAACATTGCTAAGTTCATTTCGATAGGCAGCGCCTCAGCGGGAAATGAGAGAATGAAAAACTGTTCAATTTATTCGCTTTCGTCTCTGTTTTAACCGACTTCCAAAAAAGGAGGAGGTTATCAGTTCGTCGGCATCTTTTTTTTTTTTTATGTATGTTACCGCATAACTTTGGACCACGTCAACCGATTTCGATAATTCTTTTTGCATCGGAAAGGTAGTGTCTCAGAGGTGGTCCCATACTGATCTGGTTAAGATCCCATCAGTGGATTATGAGATATATATATATATATTTTTTTTATATGAGAGTTGAAGTCGGTTTTTTTTTGCTAAAAATTACTTGTTGTCTCATATCGATCAAAGCATTGCTAAGTTCATGAGCATGTAGGCAGAGATACAGCAGAAGTTTTGCAAAGAAAATGTTCCCTTTGGATATGTACATACACAACGTTGTTGCGTTGTTCACACACACTATCAACAACAACATCGCTGCAGCGGAAGATCAAAACAAAAATTTAGCTTTTGCCTCTGTACACATACCCATGCATATATATGTACATCTTACATGGTTTATTTCAATGTTCTTTTCTGAGACAAATATGGTACTATTTGTATTATAAATCTATATGTTATTCTAAAACAAGGCGCTTATTCCCAGCGATCCACAAATCGTACAGAGACAAACTATATATCAAATCAAAGATTCATTAAACCATTTCCAAAATATTTGCGTCGAAAATTTTAAAATGTTTACATTGAGCTAAGCATTGCTAGTACGTTAATTTTCATATAGAGGCACACTTGGACTCAACAAAGCTGTCCGTTGTGATGCCCTTAGAGGGGGGGAAGGAAAAAGGGACGGAGGGAGGGTAGGGGAAAGAGGGAAGAAGCTATGGGAGATAGACGACACCTATGGCTTTTTGCCGGAGAAACGAGAGCAGATGTTGAGATGATTCCACCTCATCATCCTCCATGCAGCTGGTGCAGTAAGAGTTATCCACAACATTCAGCCTTTCAGCATGGTTACCAATCACACAGTGACCAGTAAGTACTCCCACCAATAGTGAGAGATGCAGCTTGCTTAGTCCCAAGAGCTCGCCAGACTGCCCCCGGTCCACCCGTGGTCAGAAAGACTTTGCCACCTTGCACTCTAAGGTCTTCGCCCAGCGCTCACTGAGCTGACTAAACGCCCATCTGTACAGAAGCAGACCACACGAGGTCAGGGGAGCCCCCAGACCCTCCCTATACGAAAGTAATTCCTCGAGGGTTCCCTGTTTTGCAAGCACACCAGCCATGCAGATGCCAGCGATTTCGCTGTGACCTGGAACACTAATAAGCTTATTAGCAAAATAATCAGACGCGGTCGATAGGGAAGTCAAACACTCCCTTACCATTTTCGAACGCACCGTCAGGGAGCCAAGCGCCCTGATGGCTGCTTGGCTGTCAGAATAAATATTTACCTCCTTGACAGCCTAGAGGGCAACCAATCCGAAGCGTGTTTTATCGCGGCCACCTCAGCCTGGAACACACTACAGTGATCCGGTAACCTAAATTTCAGGATGATGGAGAGCTCTTCGCAGAAGACACCCCCCCCCCCCCCCCCCCTTCTCATCCAGCTTCGAACCACCTGTAAATAAGTAAATAAGTTTACAGGCAGCAGCACGACACTTCTGCAGACTTCTGCAGTTGGGCCGGTATTATGCCATCGGGGCCCGGGGCCTTAGAGGGTTTGAAAGAGCTAATGGGCCACAGAAGGCGGTCCATGCTTAGGACTTCCGAGACATTCGTCTCGGGGATCGACGTCCCTAACCGTATCCCTCCTGGATCCGGGTTGCAGGGGAAATGAGTATTAAGGAGCATCCGAAGAGACTCCTCGCTGCTCATTGCCCAGCCGCCCCCTCATCTCTGATGTATCCCAGGGGGGCGGGATTCTCAGAGAGAACTCCTGATTGCCCTCCACGCTTTCACAGAACAGTCTCCACGACGTCCGCTTCGCTTTCCTAATCTCGGACTTATATATCTTTTACAGTGCCCTGTCGGCTGCTGATTTACTCTTCCTGGCCCTATTGAAAAGGCCTCTGCTTGAGGCCCTAAGATTGGAGAGCTCCTCCGACCACCAGAGCGGTTTGCTCTTACCTTTGTGGTAACTCAGGGGACAAGAGATATTAATGGCCCTTTCACACGAGGTGGTGGACACACCAATTAGTTCGTCAATTTCGCTTTCAGTCCGTGTCCCGCCCCTCACGGGTGCAGCCGGAAGGATTTCCTGCAGAATTCTGCAGTATATGTCCCAGATGATTCTCCTCAGATTCCTGTAAGGTTTGTGCTTAGGGTGCGCTTCGTCCAAAGCGAATTGTATGTACCGATGATCGGAGAAGGAGTGGTTACTAAGGACTCTCCAGCCAGATGTATGGGACATTATAGCAGAAGAGGCCAGCGTGATATCTAAAACCTCTTCTCTACTAACCGTTACAAAAGTGGGGGTATACATAAATTTTCATTTAGAATAAAGTTAAAGAGTGACTCACCTCTAGTGTTGATGTCTGAGCTGCCCCAAATCGTATAGGGGAATTCGCGTCAGACCCAATAACAACGCGGATCCTCCTGCATCTAGCTTCCGCCATCGTATACCTTAGTAAGCGTTGAGGTGGCTCCTCCCTGTCTCGTGCGCCATGTAAGCGGAGATCAACCAGAGTTCTCCGGTTGCACCCTCCAGGCTCACCGTCACAATGTGAGCATTCAGGATCGTGGTCTACCTGCGTGCCGCTGCACCACCAGTCTGTAGTCCCTCGTCCCGATACCAGAAACTTTATTAGAGCTGCTCAGCCACGGCTCCTGGATCAGGACTACATCAACTCCACCTTGCTCAAGGCGGATTAAAAGGTTGGCTGACGCCGTCTTAGAGAGCTGCAGATTGATCTGAAGAACATTCATTCTCCGAGATCCTCTCCAGCACACCTCCGCAGGCTCCATACCCATCGGACGCAAGGAGCATTTCTTGCCCGCCCTGTCGAACAGCGGGCCAACAGAGATGACCGACCCCGCAGTTGAATGAGAGCCAGCAATGCTGTCACTGTCCGACATGACGGATTCGACCTCCGTACCTACGGGGGCATCCTCTGCATTCGTATTTTCGTGCCAGCGCAACCGGAGCAGGCTCGTCATCTCCCCTGGAGTCGGTCTGGTAGACCTTCATGACTACCTTCTCGAAGCCATAGTAAATGACTCCCTGTTTTTCGGCGAGAGGCTTGAGAGATTACGAATTTAGCAACATCAGCGCTTGCCGGAAGTCACCGTCGGAACTCTCAACTCGGATTGCTCTCCAGTTGTGCGCTGGAAGGTCCGGGTTGCAGTACCGGAAGATATCTTCGACTTCGAAAGGTCCCCCTTGTCCAAAACCTTAAGTCTGGCTCCCATTCACACCTCCCCGACCAAAGCACCTGCTGCCCTGTACAGCGAGGACGACCGCTCGTCGGCACATACCACCTTCTTGAACATACCCTGGTGCCAACCAGCACTCTTGCACCGCGGTGGTGGCCCCGGGTCATCCCTGACTACCCTCATAAATACTCCTGATAAGACCGACGACTCCTTCCTCCAGTCCTCCCTGGCGATGGCCCCGTCCTCCTTACCCCGATCCAAAACACCCAGAGTGATAGAGCGCGCCTGTTTAGCGATCTCGCTATAGAGCTTAGGTGTTCCTCCCGCTCTGGGCTTCTTGGAGAGGGGGTTTCCCCCTCCTGCGATCTCTGCCGCTGGACAGGGTCTATACGGGATGCGCTCGCATTCCCAGAAACACCCTCACCACAGCCCTCCTGGCCGTCGCTTAGAAACCCCCTGGCCCACTCGCGCGATCGCGCGTGTTCCTCAGATAGCTGCGCAGCGCCCTGCTCGCCATAGAGCGCCAGGATCTTGATAGCCATACGACGGTCATCGCGTGCTTTCCTGGCCGGCCAGCGTGCCGTTTAGGCCTACGGTAGGGATTCCCCCAGATTTAGCCGCAAGTCCTTGGCTGGTGTTGGCCACACTGTCCATTGCCCTCACGTCCAGAACCGCAGACGATCTCATCTGCGGCCCTGGCTCCGTCCTGGATGCAGGCGAATTCGCTCCCGCCCCTAACCCCGAGTCTAGGTGCGGTGGGTTCCCACCGGCTCCACCAGAGGCAAGTGCAGACGAACAGGTCGGCTCCGATCCCTTACTGCACCCTGCAGCGGCAGCTGCCCCACCCTGCCCACGAGTCGATTCCGCCTCGTTTAGAGAGGAGCGGAAGAAAGGGATCGGTTTTGAATCCCCTCCACCACTCGAAATTTTGTTGGTTAGGTTTACTTTTTGGTTTTGTTTTGTTTTTGGTCGTTTGTATTCATCTTGTTCGTACGACCACCTACCCGACGAGGCGGGCGCAGTGATCTAGGTCATAATAAGTTGAATTCAAACGGTCCACTACGTCAGCGCCCAATACCGCAACCATCCATATATAAATCTTACATGGTTTATTTTGACGTTTATTTTCTAATGAGACAAATATAGTTCTACCTTCATATACATATGTATTATAAATCTATATATCTATGTATGTATGGATAATCGTACAGAGACAATTTATGTATCCAATTAAAGTGCTCGATCTGAAACTTTGCACAAACATTTCAGATTTAAGAATCTTTTGATATACAATTACTTACATATTCGCGCGGAGTGATTTTTAAAGTTTTACATTGAGAAATTATGATAAAATGTAAAACTGAACCTCACACATGCATTCTCATTTTCGATTTGCAACAACAATAATTTTGAACAATTTCATTTCTTTATTTTTAATTTTGTATAATTTTAAAATGCTGGAAACGGTAAAGTATTTTAATATCTCGATAAATATGAGTTTAAGAGAATCTGATTGCATATTTCAGTTTTCTCTTGCGTGTTAGAGAAGAGCGAGAACTTTCACGAGACTCAAAAATTGAGTTTAGTGCCACAAGAGATTATTTTACGAGATTTAGTCGATTGGACATTAGAACCTCAGCCTGGTGTAATTAATCAAAACCACTTGAAGGATCGATCAAATTCGTGTCCAGAAAATAAGCATTGTGCGATAGTTAATAAAGAAATGGTTAATATGTTGTCCGGAGAAGAAATGGCGTCGATATCCACTGTCGTTTCTGAATATACACAGAAGCAAGTAGGAGTAAGGATGTTGCACCTCATGACTTGATACTAAAATTTGGAGCAGTTGTGATGCTAATCCGCAACCTAAATTTGTACATATGAAGGGTTAGCTAATGGTGTCGCTTAATAGTTAAAGAACTACAATATAATTGTTTAGATGCCGCAATACAAATTTGTACATATAAAGGGTTAGTTAATGGACTTTAAACATCACAAGGGAAACGAATTATACTATCCCATATAAATTAACAGCCCAGCGAATCAACACTTGCTTTTGTATTTAAACGTGGCCAATTCAAAATTATTGTAGCGGTCGCAATAACAATAAATAAATCCCAAGTCAGATTCTAGCAAGAGAATTGCTTTACGCATGGCGCATTCAGTAGAGTACGATCTTGTCCAAATACCAAGTTAAAGTTAACTACCGAAAGCAATGCATGTGGTTTTTAGAATACAGAAATATGCAGATTTTTAGACCTCGGAGCACCTGGATTTTGGGGGTTTAGTACTATTTTTTATTATATTTGTTAGTAAAAAAGTAGTAAACGAAGTGATGGATAGAAACTATAAGTATAGTCGTATCCTATGGGCTATAACTAAACATAGTTTGTATATGAGAACCCCTGCATATTTTTTGAGTAGCATAGTGCAATTATTAGGAGAAAAGTTTTTAGTCTAATGATTTTCGTCTCAGGAGGCGAAAATAACTTTTCCATACATAATTATACCCAATATTTAATGTTATTTCTTATACTATGTCTCCATTGAGAGATCTACCTATCAAGATTTAATAAATCCAGTTGCTAAATCACAACCGTCTCCATTGCTACAACGAGATATGTTTGACGTTTACATTTTTAAGTATTTGACGTTTTCTTATGTCTGATTTCATAAATGCGGTTGCGGACACTGAAATACAAACAGATAAAAGGAAGTACCAGCAGCGGAGTTCCATTATATGAATTCTTTATTAATATTCGTGGTAAATACGTATAATATTTGTATAGTTTGGAGAATGTAACATATGGTGCAATATTCGGAATCATTTTATTGACTTTAAGAAAAATTATTTTAAAGAGCTGTTGGGGAAATAATTCGTCTTTTTCATACGAGGGTACCGAAAATCCAATCGCGGGCCTTTGGCATATAGAACCTGAAAGCAAATATGCTTGTGTCGAATTGAGTTCTATAGGTTGCTTGGGGCAGTGTTATCGAAGCAGAACCATTGCCGAATTTCATAAATTTCAGGTCGGAGCGCGTAAAAGATTTTTAGAAGGCGAAGAAGACTCTGCATGATATGATCATAAAACATATTTTCTGAATTTTGTAGTCCTTAAAATAATATCTTCTTAATTTATTACAACCAAAGGTATGTACATAAATATTAATAATTTTCAATATTTTTAATGAGCTTTGTACCACGATTGTTTAATAGGAAAAATTGAAAAAGCAACAAAGTCTAAGCGGTAGAAGTTATAGCACTATTTCGGAGATCACCACAACTCCTCATCAGATTTCTTTTTTTTAGACTTCAGCAGGGATCGAACCTGCGAATTCGATGTTCAAAGTCAGAAGCGTTAACCACTGAGCTATGTACATCCCGTATACTCTTGTTGCTAACTCATTTTCCTTATTCAACCAACTACTATCAAGTGCAGCTGATTTGCCGCTATTTAAATTCGACAGCGTGGTTGTTGTTGTCAATTCTATACATCCATTTGCTTATTTGCTTTTTTGTATAGTTTCAGGCAGGCTCTTCCTAAACTTTGTATTTGTCAATGTGTCCATTTGCTTATTTGATTTTTTGTATAGTTTCTAGAAAAAAGAAGTCTGATCAGGAGATGTGGTGATCTCCGAAATAGTGCTATAACTTCTACCGCTTAGACTTTGTTGCTTTTTCAATTTTTCCTAATAAACAATCGTGGTACAAAGCTCAATAAAAATATTAAAAATAAAAAAGTTAACAAGCCACAATAACATTGATTAATACTTTTCCTTTAAAACTAACTAAAATATAAAAAAAAGAAATGCATGTTTCTTTTAATTGGCTAGGTTTCAATGTCCGCAACTGCATATTGAAAATACAACATTCGACACCCAACAAATTGCATTTAGTGATCAATATTATTGAAAATTTAAGGAAGATTTTACTTAAATCTAATGCCTTTCGAGATTTAATTTTATATGGTAAATCTCAAAAGATTTAACTTTAAATCTGGCCAGAGGGCTAAATCTTCATTAAATCTCTCAATGTAGACATAGTATTACAAACGGTATAGTCTCTGATGTATACACATCAATAATATGGGGTGGCCGCCGCTGTGGTGTAGTGGTTAGCAGAGCGCGCTGCCATCCCGCAGGTCCTTGGTTCAGGCCTAGTTCAACTTAAGACAAAAAACAATTTGCTTGTCAATATTATTGTGGCGTATTAATATTTATTTCAATATGAGCTTTGGTACCACCATTATATGTTTAAGGAAAAATGGAAAAAGCAACAAAGGCTAAGCTGTAGAAGTTATAGCTGCTATTTAGGAGATAACCACATCTCCTCATCAGACTTCTTTTTCTAGACTTCAGCTGGAATCGAAAGTAGGACGCGCTAACCACTGAGGTATGCACATTCCGTAAAGTCTGCTAATTAATTTCTTTATTCAACTTACTACTAGTACGCAGGGTGTAGATACGCAACTTTACTGTGGGTAGGGTTTGAAGTCTTTTAGTAGAAAAAATACATGGCTTATTGGGAGGCAAAGCAAATAAATAATTTGTATTGCTGTGCAGAAAAAGCTCTGTACTGTCGGCAAGAAAGCTCGAAAAAGCTCCAGCTCGCGAGCTAAGCTCTGGCCGATGTTGCGCTACAAAGATAGTATTCAAAGGAACCATTTGTCTCTTTTCAGGGACGAATTTGACTGAAAATAGTTAAATAACAAGAAAGTGAGGACTGAGTGGTAGATTAAGTGGGACAGGGTACCAGTAGTACAAACCTTTATATAAAATGATTCGTATTCGATTGTTTAAGCAAGCTTAACGAACACGAAAGATTTCTTTTTCTAAATTTTAGGTGGACGTTCTTGTTCGGAAATCTTTACGTTCACTACAGATATTTTTCAATGCAACTGGTAGTAATACATCCTGCAATCACTTCCGGATTTGTGAAAACAGTGAGCTTGTAAGAAGACAACCAATAGAGCATATATTTTGGATTTTAATATGGAGGTAAGTTGCATTTAAACACACTGTATTCATATGATTTTTTTACGAAATTAAATTTCTCTGCAGTTCAGAACTAAATAACCCGCATAAAACCATAAGAATGTAAACCTCTCTGAAAATTTCTGAAACTTTCGTATAACGCAAGTTATGATCTCCTAATAAGAAAATCTCATGGGTGCAAGACCGAAAAATACATAAGGGCTGTTCAGGATATTGTGCCAATGGTATTGGATTTGCAAGTATACTTGCATTTGCAAATCTTATGCTTGGTAACCGTTTGGGTTTTATTGTTGTGATTTTCCAAATGCACCGGAATATGCAAATGCAAGATATGCACAAAATCCTGAACAGCCCTACAGATTTTGAGCAGCTTGGTATGCTTATGTATTTTAATGAGTGTATCTCGTATATTTGTAGAATTTTAAGTGAGTTGTGAACCAGAGTTCATACAGCCACCAAAATGCGCTTTCTCTCTGAGGAGTTATATTGTTTAACGGCACCAGGGTATCCAGATTGTTTAAAAATAAAAGAGCCAATTCTGAAAAAAATTGCCAAAAATCGCCATTTTTTTTATAAAATTCATGAGAGTGGCTTAAAAATCTTTTTTTTTGAAAATGGGATCTCATTATAACATAATTTTTAAAACCAAAAACGAATAAACGCCTTCAGAGTAATAATAAATTATGCAAATCACTTATATCATAGTGATGTAAAAACAATTTTCTTTAAAAATATTCATACATTTAAAAAATATTTTCATTAACATATTTCCCAATAGAACTTCGCAACTTATAAATTTATTATAACTCATATTAATTGATTGACCGCACAAACCGCTTTTAAGCGCTCGGCGCTAATAATAAAATAAGAGCTATAATACGGCGAGATCAGCTATTTCGACAAATGAAATTGCAAATTTCACATTCAGCGGGAGTTGTCACAAATGGTGGTTTAATATTGGCAAATATTCGATATGCTACAACAAAATTGATAACAATAAAAAGTGTTGCCACATCAAAATTAAAGCTCCACCTCCATAATCTACTTATCACGTGTTTCGACGCATTTACATGATAGCGCACAAAAAAATTATTTGAAGGGGAAAAATCGCCAAAGGCGATTTCCTAAATTTTTACGCGCAATAGCAAAAACAAACGTCAAATTGGCGCTAAATCGCCCAATCTGGACACTCTCAAAAGCACTATAACTTCAAAAGCTCAGTGCGCTGGCTTTATATACATTCTCTTTATTATAACCACCTCACATATTTGATTCACTTATGAATTTGCATAGGGTGCATTTGTAAAAGAGTTTGTTCCTATTGATGGCTTGTTTTTGTTTTTGTTTATTCTTTTCTGTTGGGTCCGCTTCAAGCCGCTATCTCCACACGTAACACAGTCGCTTTTAAATGTCCCGAAGTTCATCCCTGTCAAAGGAGCAGACCATCGCGAGGTTTGTCACAAGTCCGTATAGGATATTGTGTTCAGAGCCAAGACAGTGCAAAACCAGGAGTAAATCTTACCTTGACCTGAGCGGCCAACCACATAGCGACGTAAATTGAACGTACTTGAAGACCTGCCAGGGTTTTAACGAGACAGAGGCGATTGCAGCGTTATCCCACCAGCCATTTCTGTGAGGTATCAGCGTCACATACTAAAGTGGCGGAATACTGCTCTCGCCAGTCCAATGTAGAACTAATCATATACGCTTTCCAGTATGCCATTAACAGGATCTGACTGGCCTTAACCCTGGTATGCTTTTTGAGAGGCGACATATAACCGCCCGGACACAGGAGATTCATTAAGCATGTCTGATCCTCATTAAGCATGGCTGATCTTTTAAATCAGGCGCCCGTCTCCTGGCGCTCTTGGTCTGGGGTTGCCTATTGTTTATTCGTAGATAATCTTCTGAAGTTGGCCATTCACAATCCGCCCTGTGTGACCCCGGTAAGGTCCATTGCTTGCCC
>NW_023459020.1:0-27378 GCF_013731165.1 Rhagoletis pomonella
TTACGCTTGGAAACTTGTTCGTAAGTACGCATTTTTTAAAGTGCATTGGTTATTAGACTACATGCATAAAAAGTAAGCTTAGGCCAGGGGCTAACAGCAATTCCTCGTCATGCATTGTACAAATACAATAGGGGTAGTCTCGAAGTCTTGCACGATGCACGGATTGCACGAAATGCAAAAATACCATTCCAAATTTCGGAGAGTACGAGAGCACCCCATTGCAAAGTTGTAGGATGCATGGGTAGCACGCAGCGAAATTATGTATCAAATACAGGCATGGGCAGAGAACGAGCACACGCTCAAAGAGCATAACCATCGCGTGTACGTATACAAGCAAGAGCGTAACGAGGAGAACGCGGCAGCATGCAAATTGAATTAGGCACACTAACACATTCTCACTTTTAGCGAACGCTTGTTTGGGGTAGTGTCCACCTCTGATCAAATACAATAACAAGAGACAGCAAAAAAAAAAAGGAGTGAGCGAGATTAGAGGAATGAGAGAAATTCCAACAACAAAACAACTAGCACAGGGTCGCTTTTATCTTGCTATGCCATTTTGCAAAATATATATATGGGTTTCGACGTTGCATATTTTCCAGCGATAGGAAATGTTGTTTCCCATGTATTGTGTTGTTGTGTGCTTGCAAGTTATGCAATCCGTGCTACGTGCAATGGCTTTGCAAGATTTGGCGAATACCCCTATTCAGTTTTGTTGGAGATCAGAACGAATGCTTTTAAGATTGAATTTCAGCTCCTAGCCTCTAGCTCCGTCTCAGTTTATAGAGTAAACTGTTGAGCTTAATCCTATTTCATCGGTAAAAAAGTTATGCACGCATGCATGTTTACGATTGCATTTTTTTGCGCTTTCAAAATATGTTGGTGTTTGGCCCTACTACGAACGGCGATTGTATTTTTTTTTTTTTGAGGTGCTTTTTCGTGGCAAATTGCACAACAAATGCACTTTAAAAAATGCGTACTTACGAACAAGTTTCCAAGCGTAACTGCATAAAACTTGCAACATTCATAAATCATACACATACTCAGAGGTTTGCCATTGCCGGCCGAGGGGCGACCGCTATTAGAAAGTAGCCCATTAAAATTAGATCAAATTGGTACTAAGAAAACAAAAAATTTCTAGTAGCGAACTTTTGATGCAGTTTAATTCTATTTAATATGGGAATATTCTGCATTCTTGGGTTTTATGTTTTTTTGGATTTTGCAAGACTGTAGGTCCATGATCTACACATTAAATAGAAGTAAACTGCATCCTGCATCCAAAGTTCGCTACTACTATTTTTTTTTTTAGAAAAGTCCAGTTTCACTGAGCTAAAAAAATTTTGTATGAGTGTTTTGCCGGCTCGAGGTCAATTTTTCAAAAATTAACGAAAACACAAGTTTTTTAGTTTTTTATTTCCGATATATTTCGGTTACGCTTCGACAACCGTCAGGGCAAATCGATTTACACGTCTTCACTGTTTGAAGGGAACTGTGGTTCTTGTGTTTTCGTTAATTTTTGAAAAATTTACATCGAGCCGGCAAAATACTAAATTAGATTTTTTAGTTTTATTTTTTTTTTTTGTCTTGGTCGGAAATTGGGCTCGAACTCAAGCTCTGCGGAATGGTAGCGCGCTATAAAGCTATATTTCCACACAGAGTGGAAATTAGTCTAGAAGGGCGTGACAATATGCCAAAATATGACAAAAAACTTCAGATTGATTTTAAAATAGCTATAAATTAAAAACGAATCAATTGAATGTATGCATGTGTTTCTTATTTTAAGTTAAACTGTGAAATGTTTGTTTTGTTCTGCATTAATAAAGTTCACTTAGTACCGCTTTCTCATGTAGGTTTTAAAATTTATCTGCCTTTTAAACACATTTTTTCAGAACAAAATTTGTATTTAAAGGGCAAATAAATTTCAAAACCTACTTGAGAAAACGGCTCTTATCCTACTAATCTCATAACTAGGGATAAATCACGTGGAAACTATGGATCAGATTAGCATGAAATTTTGCAAACATAAGTTTATATCCAGGGCGGAGATTCTGTAAAAAGTTAGCGACAATTTTCGAATCGGTATCACACTTTTTGGCGCAAAAACATTTATATCATGCGTCAAAAGGTGCTATAGCGATCCGAAAATTGTCGCTAACTGGTTACAGAATCACCCTTCTGAATAAAAAAATTGGAAATATCGTATTTATGGTCGAATTCGCTTGAAATTTGGATCCTAGGTAGGTGGATCAGGACCCTTTTGCTTTAAACGGTATTTTTGCAATGGCCAACATAGGCGTAGCGAACCAAGTGGGCATTTGGTAGTATATATTTATGTACATAAACGAAACTCTACCATAAGTACGACTTTTGTGAACAACTTTTTCTTAAAAATCTTTATTTTCAAAATATGCATGTACATAGAATGCATACCATAATTAAGCCTTTTACATGTATGTGTATAAACTAAATACTTTGGTTCTGCGAAATCTTAGCAAAAATAATTAGTGACGCGAAAACTACAATTCAATTTGAACAGATCAAACGTGTTTTTTTTTTTAATAAATTAGTCAAATCGATTCAGTAGTTTTTCGTCCAAGCCTGACATACCTACATTCTTTATATGTGACAGGGAAAGTTAGTCCATTTATAGTTTTTTAACGATTCTTATAGCAGATGCTGCACTCTAAAAGTACATGAATACACAGATATGTATATGTAGATAAAAACGAGCAATGTTTGGGTTATGAGGTATTGCTTAAAAGAATATAATTCTGCAATTTCGATTTATACATGTACACATACATTCCTATGACCCATCCAAATCATTTACACTAATGTTAGTACCTTTTCCAAAGCCGGGTTTATTTTTCCCCCTTTCTACTACTTTTAAAATATATGCCACAATTAAGACAGTTTACCATTTGTTGAGTTCGTACTGACATCACCTTCTCTTATTCCACCATGGTCGTGACTAATATTTTTTTTTTTAGAAAACGATGTGGGGAGTGGTGGAAATTCAATGAAATCCATCATATCAATCAATTTGAATTTTGAATTTTTTGTAAGTTACGTCCTTTTCCATATCAGCGACGATGTTTGTTACGTCTTTTTGTATTTTAGGTGACGATATGTAAATCCATAACTGGACACCTCACATAAGTCTCATATCGTTAAAAGAGTTGGATTCAACTCGGTTAGCACATGCGCATTTTGTTAGAGAATGCTGCTGGAATCACAGGGCCCTTCTAGAAAATTTAAACTGAAATATGCGCAAATTTCTAAATCAATCGTTTAAATTTGTAGGTATGCATGGTTGCGCCTCTATGTTGTGAGTTTTGTTTAAAACACTCAATGTATATTCATTTGGTTGCGCGTATTTGCGCACCCATTCATCGGAGTGACTGTGTATTTTGTGTTTGTGCATATTCGCATTCGACCGGAACGTCTTTGGGCAGAACGAACAAGTATACAAATCGACACCAGTATGAGTGGCTTCATGCTCCTGAAAATAAATAATAATAATCGATAATAAGTAAAGAAGTCCAAGTTTGGCCAATGCCGAGCTTTGTATAGGCTGTGTTCAGAAATGTATCATGCCAAGGCATCAGTCTCTTTTATTCCTAAACTCTCAATTGATGGAAATGCCTTATTTGCGCAACTATGTTCTAATTCGACATTTAGCCGTGGGTCCGCATATTGGACATTTCCACCAATTATAGTGTAGAAACAAGAGACTGATGCTTTGGCTTGATGCATTTCTGAAAACAGGGATACCCAGCGCACATGTACATAAAATGTATTTTCTATTGCCGGTTTCTATAAATTTCCGTGAAATAAGAGGCAATATGTATAACTCGTCAAAAGATTCATATAGCCATAACTCCTCCCTAAAATGTTATAAAGTAAATTATTTGTTTAATAAGAAATTACACCAAATGTTAGTCAAGCAAATTTCTAAAAATTCTAAAAATTATATTGAAGGTAGGCATGGTTTGCGTCCGATTTCAAAATTTTTACTCAAAAAAATCTGTGTGCCATTCTTGGGATAAATTACTGATTAACATACATATGTAAAGGCGATAAAATGCAATATCGCGCAAAGAAAATACTTTATGTATATAATTTACAAACAAGAGTATATTTGTTGTATGCACTTATATGTCGCTTCCTGTGAGGATGTTAGCAATACGAACTCATATAAAGTGGTTTTACCGGATTTTTAATTAAAAATTAAAATAAATTGTAATTCAGCAAAATTAATAAAATCAAATGAAATTAAGGTTTAATGTCTAACCTACCCCATGTATGTACATACATATCGTCGTTTAAAGTACAAAACCGCTATCAACAAAATGAAAAACCGCGTATCAAGATAATGCAAAACCGCGTATGTGAATTATGTAAATTATATTCTAGAGAGTAAAAACACTCATTTTTCAAAATGGTTCTCTTTTTTATAAAGCGATCGCATACCTGACCAGTATATTTCAGGACGAATGGATAAGTATTGTGTCAAGAGCTCGTGTGAGCAAATCCAATTTTTGGCAGCTAATGCCAGTTACGCGGTTTAGCAAAATGACGATATGCGGTTTGGTACTTTAAACGACGATAAGTAGCTGAATCGCCCAATGCTTTGCCGAAACGTACATAGATATTGACACATCTACTGTTTCATGAGTACCCGGTATGCATAAACAGCTATGGCTTATTTGAATTATCTTTTCATTCTAAGCAGTTTGGTATACAACACCCTATGGTGATCCAAAATAACCAACCTAACGAATTTACGGCCTTAAAGGACCTATTTACTGAGAAGTAAATTCCCCCATTTGCAAAAAAAATATATATTTCAATTTTAAAAGTTGTCAGATTAGGTTAGGTTAGGAGGGCGTGTGTGGAATAATCCATACTTTCACTCGGAGACAGAACTGTCCATTGAGTGCCCTCTTTTAGTGAGTATCAGGAGGAGGCACGTACCTATATCGAAAGAGCACCTTTAAGTCATTATTTTACTGAACCAATTACTATCCCTGATGAAGCCGAGGAGATCCAACAGTTCCTCCTGTGCTACTTCGCCCAGACTGTTGAAAAAGCGTGAACCCAAGTACTTGAGTCGCTGCGTCTGTAGACCTGGACATCGACACGGATAGTGGTCAATTGACTCTTCCTGATCCTCATCATGGCAGCCTCTGCAAAGAGTAATCGTTGGAATTCGCCACGAGCATTGGTGCTATAGCACAGTGTCCTGTGATGACGCCGGTAAAGAGTTTTACTGCAGATCGATTGAGTTTCGGTATGTCCCTTGTCTTTTCCCTACTCAGCTGCGGCCATAATAATCTTTTGGTCTCCAGTCTTCCCGTTTGTTCCACAAGTCACGGCCAAAGTGCCGGTGGACATTTGAAATTTCCATGAAAATAACATGTAAAAAAATTCGTTTTCATTGAAAAAAGTATAGCTATTGAACCGTTTGATAATTGTTTTTCTTGGCATGTTCTAAATCTGATTGCCTAGACTCAAAAATGTATATAGTTACGAGCTATGAAAGTCGAAAAAAGCAGAAATATGCAGTGAAAAAACTTACACTAAAATGATAAAAAATTTGTAGAAAATTTTGACCATAAAATAGATTTGTCAGAGAAGAGAAAGGTTTAATCACTTTTTTTTATTGCATTTTTAAATAAAACCTTATATATTATTTCTCTAAAGTGTTTTTTTGTTAGTCTCCCTTTTTCTACTTTTCTATATAAGCAATTCCACTAATGAGGTGTCATTTGAAAAGGTAATATTAATGGTCATAATATTATTTATCTAAGGTGTTTTTTTGTAAGTCTCCCTTTTTCTACTTTTTTATGTAAGCAATTCCACTAATGAGGTGTCATTTGAAAAGTCAGAGGTCCCCTGAGTGGTTATTAGGTAATATTAATGGTCATAACACCTCTGAAGTCAAGAAATTTGTAATTTTATTTTTGTTTTTAATTTACCATTGTTAAGCCACACTAAGGGGAAGATTCAGTAATTCAGTCTCATCTCAAGTCACTAAATTTGAGATTAGCAATTAGTGACTATTGATTATTTGGCTATTCAGTAGGAGAGAGTTCACCAAAAATGTGTGGTGAAAACAAACACGGACAGTTAACTGATAGCGTTTACGTATGCCTTTTGCCGCGCTGCCCGAAGAGTCGCAATAGCCGAGTGGTTAAAGCATTAGGCTGCCAGTCGAGAGGGTCCGGGTTCGAGTCATATATGTAATACTTCTATATTGGCAGTAAGGTCAAAACGAGACAGTCTAGTACCGTTTTTGTCAATGAATTGTGTACTTGAGTGCCGTTTTTGTATATGTGTTGTGTACATGTTTATTTATAAACGTATGTGTTCCTTTTCTATTGAACGTGTTTATTGATATTAGAGCTCTAGATACCCGGGTATCGAGCAATGCGAGTAGCTCGATAATCGCTCGAAACTCGTTCATTGCTCAACTGCTCAAATGTTTGTTCAAAATTTTCGAGTTTTTGAACAATTTCATAAATAAAAGAAAATTTGTAAATTGTATCTGTCAGCAGTTGCTTTCTAATTCATGTTAAATAAATTATATTATTAAATACCAATGTAACAGAGCTGTAAAACTGTGAAATCATATGAAATTAAAAATCATCAATTTTATGTTATTATGTTTTCATTGAATTTTTCCTTGTTGGGGAATGTGGCTTATAATTTTCCAATTCTACATTCACTCAAAGTAGATACGATTGCACACATTAACATATTCAAAGAAAGATTGAAAAAACTGAATGACGAAACATTAACTTTTAACACTGAATAAGCATTCAGATGAATGCAGCTTTTGCTATGTGTGCACACATTCATTCAGTACCAATCAATCGATATAAATATTCTAAATACACAAAACCCACTGAAAAATACGCAAGGTTGAATTTTATTGAACAGATTTCAAAATTGCAACACGAAAAATAGTTTATTGAGCGTTATCATTAATTTGTTTCACTTAAATTTGTACAAATATTTATAATAAATGAAAATATTAATTAGAGAAATATTGTTCTGCCAAGAATGTCATTATGAAAAATGTCAATTATTAACGATTTTTACATCTCTGTTTCGAAAATTGTCAGCTTTCTAAATAAGTATTACCAATGTACCAATAAAAGGTATGTGCAGAAATTATTACATATGTACATACCTATATATCTACGTTAAAATAAGTAAACAAATTTAAGCGCTTCTACTTCTAACTTTAGATATATACATTTTATTATTTATTTAAAAAATTCTTAATACAAGTTTCTTCGTACTTTTTTCTTCGCTATTGGGTCAAGCATTTAATAAAGATTCTAAAACCTGATTTGTGGGTTTGTGGTGGTTTCTACCATTTACAATAAGTTGCAAATTATCAACTTTTCTCAAAAAAAGATTTAACAAATCTGTGTGCAAACCCCTTTTTATTTTAGTGTGGTAGAATCGAAAAAAATGTGGTAGATTTGAATAAGATGTGGTAGATTTTCCAATTCATATTTTATTGGGTATACATATCGCACACCGTCGTCAAAAGAAGCACAACTCAAAAATTAAATCGGGAAATATAATTGCTAGTGGATCGTACAGATTCCACGCAATTGGTGTAAAAACAAGTATAACATTAGTTTTCTAGTTAGAGAATATAATCATGAAGAAAAGAATATTTTATTTGTATGCAAAAAAATCGACCAAATTATTTTCCCATTGCATAATACTTTAGCAAATATAAATAGGCGTATTTTTGAAATATTAGAAAGTTAAGGCACAGATATATTTAAAGCAAAATTTATGATGTACCTTTTTAAAAATCTATTGATTAATTTTTATATTTCGAATTACAATTGAGTTGAAATTCTAGAGTTATGTGAAAATTGTAAACAAATGTTCTGTCTAAAAATGTGGTAGAATTTAAGCCTTGTGTGGTAGATGTGGTAGACACCCAAATTTAAAAAAAATTACGTGGTTGATCTACCACACATGTGGTAGAAGCTTGCTAACTGTTCTAAACGTATGTTTTGAGCAAATTGATGTTTAAAGCTAGCAATATATCCCATGTCCATTTTCCAAAACTATAATAATAAACATGGCAGTTTTTTAGCAATTTGGTTCCTGTAATTAAGGAAATATTGTAGTTTTGGCATTTTTCGAAATTACCATTTTATGAGAGGGACCAGGTTTAGATAAAAAAACCCTCGTACAGAATTTGGTTGAGATATCTCAACTTTTGCTAGAGTTTTCGTGTACGCAAATAAACGGACATGGACTAATCATCTTCTCTTTTTTTCTGAGCATTTTTATGTATATATACATACATAAGTAGTACATACGAACATAAATGTATGTATCCATATCGATTAATTTTGGTTGTTCCAAATATACGTTATTTGAAAAAAAGTTATGGTACCCTCTTGCAGAACTGCGTTGTAAATATGTTTAGGAAACATTTAAATTAATAGTTAATTAAAAAAGTTGCTCAAAGTAATGGAACTCCTCAACCCCTTAAAAAAAAACAGGAACACTTCTGAAATTTTGTTTTGAAAGTTTTCATATTTGAAAACTGAAAACAATCACAGTATACAGCAAACCAGCCATTGACAATATGCTTATTTGAAAACTAATACATGAAATGTTGTGAATATATAGGATTTTTTTGTCATTAACCCATAGGCAACAACTGGTGCAAAAGTACCTACAAATGTTTGTTGATATATTTGAAATGTAAATTTGAACAGCAAAATTCGTAAAACAAATTATAATAAAACAAAAATATTGTTAATTACTACGTGGGAGGTGGGCGTGGTTATTGGCAGATTTCGACAAAATTTAACACTAACCTAAATTATACCAAAGGCAACTTCGACACCGACTTTCGTTAAAATAACTAAATTTTGTTCGAGTTAGCGTGTTTACAAACAGAGAGGGCTGAACTAGTTCATCTCGTCATTCTGAATATATGTGTATATACGTACATACATTTTATACGGTTAACAAACGCGCTCGCTTATCTGCATAAACCGTCTTTACTTGCATTAATTCATGCATTATCCTCTTTCAAATGTGAATAATCGGCTGAACAAATACACACAAATTACGTGCATTTGAAAATTGGAGAGTTGTACCATAAGCTAAGTAATACTTCTTTTACCGCCTAATCGATGGGACCATTTTACAAAGTCAGCCCACCATTATTCACTCAAAGTTGTGTTCAGAACACGGTTTGACTTATGTAGGAACTGCATCCGGTCATAATTGCTGACGCTTCACGCTTCATTTGCTTGGAATTTCGTGTTTCTCGTTATTTTATTTTATGTGACTTGAAAATATTTAAATTGGATTTCATTTGGGTTAACGAAAACGACAACTGTGAAAAAATATCAACCAATACATTCAAACAAAATGTCAAATAAGCATGTTTACATTTTTTGTTTTGGCTACCTGGATCACTGTATACTGTGAAAAAAATATTTAGTACAAAAATAATTGTGATAAATCAATTTTGTATATTCTTCTGCGAAAAAATGTCTACAATCGATGATGTATATGTATACATATCAAGATGTGTCTGTTTTGCTCTACGGTTGCGATAAGTTGCTTTGGAATAAATAATATTGCACGAGTCATTGGCTTTGGGTTAGTGGCAGAAAACTTCAATACATAAGTACATATACTTTGAAATAAAATATTTGTTTTTGTTTCAATTCCAGATATGTTCAAACTTTAAAGTATAAAATATATCAACCCTGGGAACAAATTATTGGTACTGAATGGTAAAAAAAAGTGTGCATTCATTCTAAATATACAATCATGTGTGAGTGCGAATGCTGCTGAACATTCACATTCTATACTGAATGGCAATCTAGCATTCAATAACAAAACACAGTTTGTTTGTTTTCAAATATTTTAAGCCACTCAGGAATGAAGTTTTTATTTATACAAACCAACAATCAACATTTTGAAAGGAATGCCGAGTGAATGCAGACTATGTTGATTCAATCATTTTACAGCTCTGCAATGTAACAATCATTGCATTAAATATCAACGATTTGAAAAATTTAAAAAGTTGCTACCAAAAATGTCAATATAATAAAAAAAACATTGCTCAAATTACTCGAAAAAACTCGAATTGCTCGAGCTCATGCTCGGAAATTTTCGAGTAATGAGCATTGAACAAGTGTGCGAGTACTCACTGCTCATATACCCGGGCTGTTTCAAAATGTGCGAACAAAATCGAGAGCTCTAATTGATATATCTGTACTGTAGTGTTTTCGGACGGTACTAGCTCTTACTGCCAATATAGGAGTATTACATATATGGTTCGAGTACTCCTCGGGCAGAGGATTTTTTTATTTAGTATTTGTTTTATTTTTTTTATTAGTTTTATTTTTTTAATAATCTTTAGATTTTAATGTTAAAAAAATAATTTTTTTTTCAATGGATTTGTATATTAAAGCATTTTGGTTTATTTCCTAACGAAATTCTTATTGGACAAATTTCTTCGCTTCATATTCGCGTTTTTTTTTAATAAAATGGAAAACTATTAACTTTTTCTCCATATTTTTATTTTTGAGACCTGCTCTTAGCCAGCTGACAAATTAGTGAAATTTTTTTGAGACTAGAGACGTGAGACAGCGTACTGAATACCAAGTAGTCTCATAATCCAAGTTCACCATCAAAAGTCACTATTAGTGACTAGAGACCGCGTACTGAATGCCAGGGTTAAGGTATTTTGTACTGAAGCACTATTGTGACTACAGTATCGCATACACCGTATACGACTTGGTGAGCGCACACATAATTCAATAATTAAAGGTTCGATAAACTGACAGTTATCTCTCTCGCACCGCTCCCATAGCTCAGATATTATTATTTCTGTTAAAAAAACATTTAGTCAGAGTTTTTCACCTCAAATATTGTATGCAAAGATATATTGTAAGTAACACCATGTTTCCCTCAACTCATGACACTCATACATCAGTCAGTTTGTAAAATTTTTTTATGTACCTAATAAGTATAAGTTCTGATGTACTATAAATCTCATTCATGCTTTGTAATATATGTATAATAAAAATAAGGGGTTTATAATAATAATTCTGTTTACTATTTTCGCAAACTATTAGAACAGTCTGCTTTTATCTTTATCTTTATCAAAGAGGGATGAGTTTACTGTGTATTTCTGTCTGCGCAGTCTGCGCATGGGCCCGCTTGTTATTTTTAATTGTTCTTGTTATTTTATGGCCTTATAACAATTATATTCAACAAATTTTATTGAGCTTGAGGCCGTTTTTAATGAAAAACTTATTGTGGAAAAGCCACAATAATTTGAAAAAATGGTAGATGTGATAGCTATTTCGGAAATCACCACATTACCTCATCACACTTCTTTCAGTAGGATTCGAACCGACGATCCCACAGACTCAGCCAGTTGCCTACGTACTGTGCTAAGTTCGTCTTGTGAATTGTTGTTGGTTTTTTCTACTATTTCATTTGTTAAGCCAACTACAATCAAGCGCAGCTAGGGTTGCCAGATTTTTTATGCGCGAAATCAGTACATTAGACTTTTTCATGCTAAAAAAATCAGTACTTTTCAGTACATATTTATTCAAAGCAAAATTATGAATGTAAGTAACAGAAAATAATTTAAAACACCTGAGTTCTTGTTTTTAACAATCTTTTGGTATATAAATAAAATATAGTTCATAAACAATATAAGTGTTATTCATTTTAACATGACTGTACACATCATTATTCACAGGAGCCAATAAATTATTTTATATTTGTGACATTTTGAATAGCAATAACACTGTACGGCAAAATCAACTTTTATTTCTGGGTATTGGACCAAACCAATTTTTTTAAGAGATTGAGTCATAGGTAAAAAAGTAATTTCTCCGTTTTTCGCCTCCGAAATTGAGATATGGGCCTTCGAAGTTCGAAATTGGACCTTTGGTAAAAAATTATTTTTAATTACTGTATGTAAACTACTAAAAAAAAAGTAAAAACATAGCCGTGGTACGCCCTTTTCTCTTATTTCAACCATATATAACTTTTTCTATGTTACAGGTGCTATATAGGGGTCAAAGGTCGGGTCTTCGAAAAATTAAAAACTTTATATTTCAAACCAGTTTGAACTGATTTTTGAAAAATTAATATCGTCGTAAACGTGATTTAACCGCTTTCTTCTGATATGCAATTTGTATACTTCGTATGTATAATATCTGAGAAAAAACATTTAAAAGGAAAAATACCTTTTTTTATAAAAAAAAAAAAATATTTTAAACAAAAACGCCATACGGGTTCACTAGTAGTTCATAAAATATATAAATGTTATTCATTTTAACATGAGTGTACACATCATCGTACACAGGAGCCAATAAATTATTTTATATTTATGACATTTTTGAGTAGCAATAATGAGATTATTCCCATTTTCAGTGTTTAAATAGCCAACGAATTCTATACATTTCATTTTAAAATTACTTTTAATTTGAAGTTCACTTTCAAAAATTTTAATTAGAAGCCGGTTTCTCTCTTTGCGCCAGGAAACAAACTTTATTCTTAAGATCCTCTCATACTGTAAAAAAGTACCACTTTTTAAGGATTTCATCTATATTTCCTCATGGCTTAAATAATTTTTCAACTACGCAAAAACGGTGAAAGACTAAGAATTCACTAAAAAAGAGTATCTTGTCTTGTATGCAAAACTCTTTTACAGAGTCAGTAAATTGATAAAAAGGAGTTGTAAATTATAGGCAAAAGCCACTCGAATATTGAAATTTATTGTTATTAAACTGAAAGGTATTTTCGAGGTAATTAACAACACTCGACAAAAATTTAAGCCTTCTTTTTAAATAATTTAAGCTCCATCATATTATCGCAACTGGTACGTAACGACCCGGAGATATGCCCATAAAACGATTGATCTTTTTGTTGTATTAAATTCTTGGGCATATCAAACATTATCTAAAACATGTAAACTATAATTAAATTATATTCTCCTTTTTTTTACAGTACAGTTTAAGGAAAATTTTGAAAAATCAGGATTGAAGAAATTAATAAAATCAGTACAAGAGTTGAAAAATCAGTACTGTACTGATAAAATCAGTACGTCTGGCAACCGTAAGCGCAGCTGTTCCAGGGCTATTTAAACTTGGTCATGTGGTTGTTGGTTTTTGTTTTATTTTGTTCCAGTGCTATTTAAAATTGATCATGTGGTTGTTGGTTTTGTTGGCTCAATAAAAATTGTTGAATATAATTGTTATAAGGTCATAAAATAACAAGAACAAATAACTTAAGGCACACCTAAAAGTTAAACATTCTGGTAGAAATATTTACAAAACCAACAACCACATGACCAAGTTTAAATAACCCTGGAACAGCTGCGCTTGATTGTAGTTGGCTTAACAAATGAAATAGTGGAAAAAACCAACAATTCGCAAGGCGAACTTAGCACAGTGCGTAGGCAACTGGCTGAGTCAGTGGGATCGTTGGTTCGAATCTTACTGAAAGAAGTCTGATGAGGGACTATGGTGATTTGCGAAATAGCTATCACTTCTACCATTTTTTCACATTATTATTGCTTTTCCACAATACGTTTTTCATTAAAAATGGCCTCAAGCTCAATAAAAATTGTTGCATATAATTACTTTTAATTTTTAATTATTAATAAAAGTCAGTTTGTTGAAATTACGATGTAATTGCACTACTTGCAAAAGAAATTGCTGTTATTCTTCGTCTTTCATCAAAGTTCGATTATAATTATGTATCAACGCTACATCTCGTTCAGGTCGTATCATTAACATATTTAATATGCTTAACCGTCTCGAAGACAACCAACTTTAGGGTAATTTTTTAGAGAATTTAATCTTCTTCAAGAACATGCCAAGAACAAAATTTTATCTCAAACGGTTCAATATCTTTGATGCTTTCCATTTCCAGACAACCGGTCAGGTACGAGCATGATTTTTAATTTCGCCTAAACTCAAATACATTGTTTGTTGGTCCAAATAATGAGACACGTAGTTTTTCCTTTGGCTCGGAAAAAATGTTCGGCCGAATTAAACGCGATTTTGTTTTTCAGGCAAAAATCGATTATTCGAATTGACAGTGAGAATTTTTTTTTTTAAATGCCCATAACTTTGTCAAAATTTAATAGATTCCAACCAAGGCGAATTTATATAAGGTGGTGTTGTTTTATCAGCTGTGAGTAGCGTTTGATTGTCAAAATTTTGAATTTCGTTAGTGAGTGAGTGAGAACGTGAGAGTGTTTGCATTTTCTGTCGCCCTTTTTCATTCGGGGAAGAATAGCTGAATTTTGACAATGGCCCGCTAAAAGCAAAAACAAAACACAAGTAATTGTTGTATTTGTTCAATCGATACCACCTTATATGTATTCGCCTTAATTCCAACAATGTTTTTACTCAAATGTCAGTAATTCTTATCACTTCAAGATAGAATGATTAATTATTGATTTTCATTATTTAAAATTTTTTATTTAACAATAAACAAAAAGTGCATTTTTTTTTTTTTAATTTAATTTCTCAAAAAGTGTTTTGTTTTTCTCTCAAACTTTTTTACCGAGAAAGAGACACTTTGAACTACAATCAACCCAAATCTCTAATAGCGAAGATTTTTTTTCTGAGCTATGATTTTTTATGGAAAATATACGTTTTTGTGGTACATACTAAAATATTCTTATATTGTTTAACTAAATGGAACATATGTATGTAATATATCAGCAAAAAGTACAGCCGTGATCACTTTTTGTGTATCAAATAGATATTATAACACACTTTCCACCATACAGTTTCGATTATAAAAAGCGGGAAAATGTGATTTTGTATTTCGAAACTGTATGGTGGAAAGTGTGTTCTAATATCTATTTGATACACAAAAAATGATCACGGCTGTACTTTAAAAAAAATCATGCTCGTACCTGACCGGTTGTCTGGAAATGGAAAGCATCCTGTAACATTTTTAAGGAAACCGGCCGCTGTAGTTTAGTGGTAAGCAGTGCGCACTGCCACTCCGCAGCGCCTGGATTCAAGCCCTGGTCAAAGCAAATAGCAAAAAACATGTAAAGAAGTATATGTTCAGGCGAAACCGAACTTTATATACCCGGCGCAGGAATCAGATATCGTCGTTTAAACTTTTCCTGAACTACCATTGCATGATAAGTAGGGATGTTTACCCGATTTCAAACGTTTACGATAATATGCAGAGTTAGACCCAATGATATAATTGAACCTAGTTAGGTACAAATCGATTAAGTGGTTACCGAGGTACACCTTTGTAGCTATAAAGTGGGCGATGTTACGCCCAATTCTGTAATGGATGAGATGTGTAATTTAACTGATTCGAAAGAATTCTCAACGAGTGAAAAAAATTATTTTATATGACAATATGAATATCGTTCAGGCAAATACATAAGATCGTTTTCATCATGATACAAAAAAGAAGGTAGTTTCAATAAACAACTTTTGACGGATAATAAAATTTTTTGAAGTTTCATAATTTGTGAGTATTATCAACGGCCTTGCCACTTTGATGATATTAAAACAAAAAATCGGAGTATTTTCTTTCCCATATTTATACTAATGTAATAACATTTCAAATCAAAAACCATTATCAGTACTTGGTACTGTTAAAGGAGACTTCATCGTAATGGTTCTTTTCATTTTGTAATAAAAACCACGCGCGCATTTTTCTGTTTTTTTTTTTAATGCAATCTTGCGATTTAAAAATCAAATTCTAAAGAATGTTCTTCCCAAATAAAACCTTTTTATATTTAGGTTCAAGTTTGCTTTTAAATTTCTCATCAGATTTTGCAAAAAATTAGGCTTTTAGCATCATTAAATTTCACAAATTTTCAATTTATGCAAAACACCTGAAGTCGGCTTGAACAGACCGCCCTCCGATAAACAGCTAACAGATCGTCGTTTAAAGTACAAAACCGTGTATCAACAAAATGCACAACTGCGTATGTGAGGTTGCATAAATTATTTAGAAGAGAGTAAAAAACACTCACATTTCAAAATGGTTCTCTTTTTTACAAAGAAATCCCATTTCAGGACGAATGGATAAGGGTTGAGCCAAGAGCTTGTGTGAGCAAATCCAATTTTTTGAAAAAAAAATGTCAGTTACGCGGTTTTGCAGTTACACTTTCTTCATGCGTTCTGAAACCTAGTCGTCAACCCCATTTGCGAAATCATTTAGCCGGCATAATTTTCTAGTTCATCATATTCCACATCTTTGAATGTACTGATAAAATATTCTGCTTAAAAAAATATATTTCTTCTAGTAATCAGGTAGCATGAATTTGATGAAATGTCATAATTTTATTAAAAGTCAAATGGTTAGCAACAACAACGAATGTCATTAAATGAAACTACCTTCTTTTTTTGTATCATGGTTTTCATTATTATACAAGCAAGTTATTTTTGAACAGGTATATAAAAATAACTTCGACAAATTCCTAAAAGTCTAGAGCAGTCTTATTTATTGTTAGGAGATTGTTGTAACTATTAACTTGGAGTAAATTAGCGTCCTCATTGAAATATCAGTGCACAGAGTGTAGTAGAAATTGATAAATCGGTTACCGAGATACACATTTGTGGTCATAAATGGGCGGCGCCCTGCCCATTATCCAAAAATTTATAATATTCTAATTTTAAATATGCTAAGTGGTTATTGCAATCTTCAACAATCCGACATAAGCGAGCAGTGGAACCGAATTTCCCGATCATTAAGTACCGCCGTCGAAGAAGTAGTTGGATTTCAGCAAGCCCGAAAGAACAACTGGTACGATGAGGAATGTCAAGAAGCCGCAGAAAAAAAAAGACGCCGCCTAAAGGGTCACGCTGCGATCGGGTGTAACGCGAGCCATGGAAACTGAAGAAGGCAGAGAGACGTATTTGCCGCAATAAGAGAGAGGCCGAAATACGTCAGTGCTTGAGCTTGAAATGCTAGCCGACAGGAAAAACGCCCGAAAATTTTACCAGAGGTTTAGGTGACTTACGGAAGGTTTCAAGACCAGGGCAAACTCCTGTGAGAGCAACAATGGTGACCTAGTGAACGATGTCCAGAATGCACTTAAATTATGGAGGGAACACTTTTCCACCCTACTGAATGAAATGAGTGGACAAAACGAACCCGAGCCCCCAGTCGATGACGATGAAGTCGATGTTCCACCACCTAACTATGACTAGGTACAAATAACGATAGCGTGCTTGAAAAATAACAAAGCTGCTGGAGCTGACAACCTGCCAGCTGAGCTATTAAAGTACGGTGGCGAGGAGTTGATAAGGTGCATGCATCAACTCTTACGCAGAATATCGTCAGATGAACGCACGCCCAACGACTGTAATTTAAGTGTGCTCTGCCCAATCCACAAAAAGGCGATCCCGCCATTCGCACCAACTCTCGCGGAATCAGCCTTCTAAGCATATACGCCAAATCTTGGAAAAGACCCGAGAGAATAAGATCGACACACACCATCTATTTGTCGATTTCAAAGCCGCTTTCGACAGCACGAAGACAAGTTGTCTTTATGCCGCGGTGTCTGAATTTGTTATCACCGCGAAACTAATAGATTTGTAAAATGACGTTGAGCAATACCACCAGCTCCATCAGAATAGGGAAGGACCTCTCCGAGCCGTTTGATACCAAACGAGGTTTCAGACAAGGCGACCCCCTCTCGTGTGATTTCTTTAATCTGATATTGGAGAAGATAATAAGAGCCACAGAACTGAACCGCTCAGGCACAATACTTTAAAAGAGCGTAGAATTGCTGGAGTATGCCGACGACATCGATGGTATCGGTAAAAACAAGGGATACGTATGTTCTGCCTTCTGGGGATTTGATAGAGACAAAGCGAATGGGTCTGGTGGTGAACGAGGACAAAACGAAGTATCTCCTGTCATCACACAAACAGTCAGAGCATACACGTCTTGGCACCCACATCACTGTTGACAGTTACAAGTTTGAAAATGTAGATTACTTCATTTATTTGGGAACCAGCATTAACTCCATTAATATTGTCAGCCTTGAAATCCAACGGAGAATCACTCTTGCCAACAAGTTCTACTTTGGACTGAGTAGGCAATTGAGAAGTAAAGTCCTCTATCGTCGTACAAAGATCACACTCTATAAGTCATTCGTCATGTCTGTGCTGGTGTATCGCGCGGAGGCATGAACAATGAAAACATCTGACGAAGCGGCTTTTGGGGTTTTCGAGAGAAAGATTGTGCACCTTTACGCGTTGGCGATGGCGAATACCGCAGACGATTTAACGATGAGCTGTATGACCTTTACAACGACATAGACATAGTGCAGCGAATTAAAATTCAGCGGCTTCACTGGCTTGGCCATGTCGTTCGAATGGACAGAAACGCTTCTGCTCTGAAAGCATTCAATGCCGGCCGCGATGCTCATAACAGAGGAACGCCTCTTCTGCGTTGGAAAGACCAAATTTTTTGCCATGGGAGCATGACCCACCGGCAAGTCTGCTCCGTATACTACTGGTCCGCGCCGGCATAGAACAAAATCCCGGGCCCTGGATCTGTAGTGTTTGCCACCGCCACATACACCACTCCTCAACCTCTGTCCGCTGCAACCGCTGCAACGCCTGGTGCCATCTAAAGGCATGCTCAGGTCTTCGGCACCACAGGGAGTGGAGTAACAATTTTGTTGCATCGTGCTGCAACAACCAACAAACCTGTAACTCCACACAGCCAACACCCGCCCAACCATCAACCAGTGGACCAGCCACAAGCACGCAACACAGGACATCCACCCAGGACAGATGGTTCTGCAGCGTTTGCACCAACCTGATAAGGCGCAACACAACATCGGTTAGGTGCAACGCATGCAACAATTGGTGCCACCTAAAGCGCTGCTCAGGCCTAACGCACCACCGTGAATGGAGTACTGGCTTCATTGCAGCCTGTTGCCCAGCCGCACCACAACACCCCGTGCCAACGCCACCAACAACACACACGCCGACGCAAGCACCAACCCCACCACCGGTCGCGACACCTGCGGCTAACCCACCCGGTCGGGGACCAGCACGTCAGGCCCTACAGGCACCTCAGGCACAACCACCAGCACAGGCAGCGCGCCAGTACTCGCTCACCCCACGCGTAACCATCATAAGGCCACAATCCATCAAGCTGTTGCAGTTCAATTGCAACGGACTACAAAGTAAGATCGCTGAGATAGTCGGTTTCATGAGAAGGCATAAAATCTCAGTCGCGGCGATCCAGGAGACCAAACTCCACTCCGGCTCGAGCCTTCAGAGCCAGGACGAGTTCAACGTACCCCGAAGAGACCGCCCCCGTGGCGCCGGAGGCGGCATTGCCTTCATATTGCATAACGCGGTTCAATACCGGCTCATTACCCCCCGAACTGACTCCAACGATACATTCATTGAATGTCAAGGCTTGGCCATCAAGTCGGGGGATACGGAGCTGGAGATCGTCAATGTATACATACCACCCGCCACCAGTTGCTCAGCTGGATACCACCCTAACATAAGTGCGCTATTAGAGGGTGTGAACCGGGTAGTGCTAGGCGACTTCAATGCGCACCACGAACTCTGGCACTCCAATCTGGGCAATGACCAGCGGGGTACAATGCTCGCTGAGCAAATTGACGACTCCACGTTCTGCACTGTGAATGATGATGCCCCCACCAGGGTCGCGGGTGACTGCTATAGCTCGCCAGATATAACTATAGCAAGCGGGGGTCTGATAAACTGCATTGGATGGCAACCAGTGCTCACGCTCGCATCAGACCACCTGCCCATAGTAGTCGCCATAGACCAGCCAAGAGATTTTATGACATCCGAGAACCGGACATTCATGAACACACGGAAGGCGAACTGGGACGGTTTCACGGAATTCACAGATCGCAAATTCAATGCTCTTCCTCTACCATCATGCGCGCGCGTAGCAGAGCGCAATATCCGCAGAATCATCAACGCAGCAGCCGCTCGCTTCATACCAGCCGGCCGGATCGCCAAAATCCGCCCAGGATTCCCCACTGAAGCGGCGGGACTCGCAGACGAGCGTGATGGAATCCGCCAGGCTAATCCAGGGGATCCCCGTATAAGAGATCTCAATAGGGACATTAGAAACCTGGTCAACGAACACAAGCGGAACAAATGGAATGAGCATCTAAAATCCTGCAACCTCTCAAGCGGAGCCAGCAAACTGTGGTCCACAGTCAAGTCCCTCTCCAATCCGACGAAGCGTAGAGACAATGTCGCTCTCACCTTCGGCACCACCACCACGTCGGATCCGCGGTCGTGCGCGCGCTTCTTTAGCCGGCAATTCATTGCACACCCAGAGAGAGACAAAACCCGCCGCAGCGTGCTACGTAAAGCACACAAACTCCGCCCCCGAGACACACCACTGTGCTTCACCACCGAAGAGACGCAGGCAGCTGTCAACCACGCCAAGTCATCGAAGGCGTTAGGCCCAGACGGAATTTCCATGCAGATGCTGAAAAGCTAGGACCTGCGGGAGTCGAGTATATGACCGCCGCTTTCAACTTGTCACTGTCCACCCTGATCATCCCCGAGATGTGGAAAATGGGTAGGATCATTCCCCTCCTTAAGCCAGGGAAGAAGGCGGACGCAGGAGACTCGTACAGACCCATCTGCCTCCTATCCCCAGTGGCAAAAACCATGGAAGCACTACTCCTCCCCAGCCTGACGAAGCATCTGAAGCTAGCCGAACACCAACATGGATTCCGGAAAATGCACAGCACGACAACAGCATTAAACACCATTACCACACAGATTAGCGAGGGTCTGAACCAACGTCGACCCTGTGATAGGACGGTCCTAGTCGCTGTGGACCTGTCGAAGGCTTTCGACACGGTGAACCACGCGACCCTCTGCCAAGACATCCTGGACTCGTCGCTTCCAGCTCGGACGAAACGGTGGATAACCAGCTATCTGTGTGGTCGTCAGTCATCGGTCGAATTCCGAAACGCCAAGTCTAAGCCGCGTAGAATTAAACAGGGGGTCCCCCAAGGCGGCGTACTCTCCCCGACACTGTTTAATCTTTACATGGCCAAACTCCCTCCGCCGCCAGCAGGAGTAAACTTGGTAAGCTACGCCGATGACTGCACAATAATGGCAACTGGCCCCAACATAGACAGACTTTGCGAACAAATAACCGACTATCTCACCGATCTTTCCAACTTCTTCACTGCAAGGAGCCTCCAAATCTCCGCCGCAAAATCCAGCGCCACACTTTTTACAACCTGGACCAAGGAGGTGGGGCTAGAACTGGACGTCTTCGTCGATGCCGCCAAAATACCGACGACTAACCACCCTAAAATCCTAGGAGTGACGTTCGATAGCCTCTTCTCCTTCTCCGCGCACGCCACAGCCACATGCAACAAACTGCGAGCCAGGAACAAAGTCCTAAAATCGCTAGCCGGCAGCACCTGGGGAGCCAATAAAGAAACCCTGCTCGCGACCTACAAGGCAATCGGCCGGTCAGTGGCTAACTACGCGGCACCAGTGTGGACGGCGGGGACAAGCGACACCCAATGGAGGAACCTCCAAACCTGCCAGAATGCAGCTCTACGTACGGCTACAGGTTGTCATCTCATGTCGTCCGAGCATCACCTACATGAAGAAAGCCAGATGCTGGCGGTGAAAGAGCACAACACCATGCTGTCGAAGCAATACCTCGTAGGCTGTCACCGAGGGAATCACCCCAACAATGCCTTGCTTCGTAACGAACCGCCCCCACGACACGTGAGACGACACCTGCACGACTGGAAAGCGGACATTGAGCCGTACGTAGACCATCCATTCGACGCAGCAACATACAGAGCGGCGCTCAACAGCCTACACAGCGATGCGGTCAGAACGAGCCTCAGTACGCGTAATGACAACATCGTCTTGGGCGGTCGACCGCCGCCCATAGATCCAGAAGAAATAGAGCTGCCGAGAGAGACCAGGTGCACCCTAGCACAACTCCGTTCTGGGTGGTGTCACCGACTCAACAGCTACCTCTCTCGGCTGAACACACAAGTGGCAAACATATGCCCTGCATGTGGGCAAGGTCCCCACGACACCCAGCACCTCTTCACGTGCACCTCCAACCCTACGACCCTGACACCAGAAGCGCTCTGGACCGCGCCTATCGACGCAGCCCGCTTTCTCGGCCTCAGGCTCACAGAGTCGGAGGATGAAGACGACGACACATGACAAATCGGGGGGGTTGAGCACTGCTGCTACAACGACAACAACAATAAGAAGGTTATTGCATTCGTCGATTTTAAGTGAATTAGCTCCAGTAGTTACTGATTTATCGCAATTTTCGTGTTTCTGTAAATTACCGTTAGATTTTCAACAGATTTCTTAGCCAGACCCTACTCAATCTCCGTACCGAGTTTGGTGAAGCGGCTACTGAGATACAGCATTTTATCATAAGTGGGCGGTGCCACGTCCATTTTCCAAAAATTTCATTATAATATTATTTTTACCACAATTCTACTCCACATACTAATTTTCAACAAATTGCATCTAATATTTTCTGAAATAATGCAGTTTTTGCATTTTTTGAAAATACCGTTATATGGGAAGTGGGCGTGGTTACAGTACCAACCTACCTTGGATAAGGGGCAACTTACATACCAAATTTCGTTGATATCTCAATTTTTGGTCGAGTTATCGTGTACACGGACAGACGGATGGACAGACAGACATGGCTTAGTCGACTTCTCTTTTCATTCTGATCAAATATGTATACATTTGTCCATAACTATCTCGATTCGTTTTAGCTGTTACAAACAACCGTTATGCGAACAAATATATATATTAATATATAATAACATATAAATATATATTAAATACCCTTGTGCAAAAGTAAGCTCGGGTATAAATATAGAAAAAAGGTTTTTTCTTAACAGCAGTCGCCCCTCGGCAGGCAATTGCGAACCTCCGAGTGTATTTCTGTCATGAAATACAGTTCGGAGACCGCATAAAAATGAAGGTTGTTGTTGTTATAGCGGCATACAAGTTCCCCAAAGAGTTTTTGGGGAGTGTTGCTGGAGTGACAGTCCTTGGCCAAATATAATTCTGGGTCATTCCGGTTACGTACACCCGACTGTCGTGGGAACGGTAAAAATGTAGGCCCCTCCCCTTTGTGTGACAACATCAAGGCGCAGGCGACAAATCAGAGGAAGAGCTCGGCCAAACACTAACATATGTGCAATCGCCAATCAATTAATTAAATAGACAATTTCAAATGCCCTCCGACTAGGGACGTTAATTTTTCCGCTTTTTCTGATCCCGGGATTTTCGTGATGCCGTTATCACAATCCCGGGATAAGTCCCGGGATTTGGATATTTATTACTTTTCAACAAATTAAATCGATAAAATTTCTTCTATATTGTTTGAGAAGCTCTCCTTCCATAAAATAAATAATAAATAAATGGGTCCAAACCGTACTTTTTATTTTAAGTGGGGTTTTTATTTATTCTCTCTGAGGTCAGGATTTATTTATATTTAAAGAATTCAATGCAATGTAGAATAAAAATTTGGGCCACATGCAAGAGGAAATTTCTTTAGAATTCAGAAAAATTAAAACTTTTTGGATTCACAAGGACGAGTAGGTAATTTTTTTAGGTGATAAAAATAGGACGCAATTCGAGAATTTTATCGAGTTTGTATAAGTCCTTAACTTATATTTTTTTCATAAACAAATATTGCGAAATTTCAATGATAAAATCTTAAAAGGACATTTTCAATACTTACCAGTCCTTCTGCACCAAAAACTTGAATCCGTTTAAATTCTACAGAATTTCCTCTTTAATTTGATCCCATATTCTTCTCTAAGCAAATTTCTCTGAATTGTTTGAATTACTGACGTCAGAGTGAAAATCTAAAAACGGAATTTTACACTATTTGGTCCATGGTTTCGCGAATATATTGATATTTGTGTTTAAAATTTACTATCGACATTATAAAAAATATTAATTATTAAATAAAAAAAAGTGATATAGGCAATACTGGTCATGAAAAGAATTTTCTATTATTGCCATCCGTGCAAAATATAAATCCCGAAGATCCCGGGATTATTTGCCAAGAATCCCGGCATTTTGGGGACCTTCAAAAGGCCGGGATCCCGGGATTCCGGGATCGCAGGATTAACATTCCTGGCATTATTTTCTTCTCAGTAAATAAGTCCTTTTAAGGCCATAAATTCGTTAAGTTAGTTATTTGGGATCACCCTAATACACACATATGTATGCCTATATCTATCGCGTTTACTTTAGGCTGTTATAAACAACCGTTATGCGAACAAAGTTAATAAAACAGTGCGCGGGTATACAAATAATTAGGGAGCTCACAAAATGTTGTATACTGTCGTATAGTTGTGCATCCTAGAGTTTCACAACCATGGTAATAATGTTAAAAAAAATACGACCTACAACAATATGACAGTATAAAACATCCCTTAATATATTACACATTTGAAACTACCTTCAATTTAGTTGGAGTTTTAAATTCTTTTGCACACATTGTACAAGTGAAAACTCTATTTGAGTGATGATAAAGTATATGAGACGAAAGCGAGGTTCTTGATTTTTTCTCAACATTACAGTGAGGACACTTAAATACTACACCAGATGCTTCATCACGATGTGATTTCATATGCTTGCGCAAATTATGATCACTCTTAAGCCATTTATGACATACTGTACACTGCACCTCTGGACGTGGCTCCGTGTTGTGTATGTTGTCCATGTGATATTTTAAATTTGCCGTGGTTCTTAAACGTTTTCCACATATTTCGCAAACAGATTCAAATTCATTTCGATGTACAGCTCTTTCATGCTGAGTTAAAGTCCAGATGTTGGCAAAACTAAAACGTTAACATAAATATGTGGACAATTCAAGAAATAACACAGCTTACGCTTTATCGCACAGTTTGCACACGTGATTTTTAGACATATGACACATCTTAATGTGACTATCTAAAATGTATTGTTTGATAAACTTTTTCGGACAAAGTTTGCAAGCAAATTGAAGATTTTCAGCTGCTGGGTGTAACGAGTGCATATGATTGATGTAATTTTTGCGGCTTATCAATTGTTTTTGGCATATTGAACACCTAAGGGATGAACAATAGGCAATTAAACCGGTATACATGCATTAGCGCGGGTCAATTTGTATTTGAGATTTTTTTCAGCTATGCGCGTATAGCACAGAAGGATTCTACGGGTAATTCTAAGCGAATTTGGCGAATAAACAATGGGTCTAAAATCATTTTGGAGTTTGAAAATAGCGAAAATAGGTTTCTTAGCATTTTGCTGTAGTGTCGTAAAAAAGAGAAATTTTGTATAAAAACATGCTTTTTGGTATGAATAATCTATTTCTGCACTTATACTATTTTTTAAACTTCCACCAAAGTGCGAACAGTGAAAATTTTCAAATTTTTTTCGAAACCTATTTTCGCAATTGGTCGACCGCAAATGATTTTACACTCATAGGCTCTTCGGCAAATTTGCTTAGAATTACACGTTGTTGTTGTTGTTGTAGCAGCATATAAATTCCCCAAAGATTTGGGGAGTGTTGCTGGAGTGACAGTCCTTGGCCAGATATAAATCTGGGTCGTTCCGGTTACGTAGACCCGTAGAGTCCTTCTATGCAATACGCGCGTAGTGATATTTTCATATCGCTGGCTGAGTGGTAGATCGATCTATTTCGGCAGCCCATTGTAAAACGCCCTATCTCAGAAAATTTTCTTCAATCAAATTCTGAGATAGGGATAGGGATAAATCCATCTTCCACTCAGCTATGGATATGCAAATATATTTTTATACATACGTACGTACTTGAAAAAATCTGGATTCTTATGCAGTTGTATGTGATCGACAAATAATGTGCGTTTGAGAAAACGTTGGTCGCAGCAAACCGCATAGCCAGCGCATTTATGTTTTTGTCGAAAATGAGTTTTAAGGTCCTTAAAATCTTTCAACTTCTCCTTACAAATGAAACAATCTAACTCTGTGTTTTTCGCCAAAAATTCATCAGCCTTTTGGATAGCTTTTAATTTTCCACCATAATTGATGGAGTGCTCGGGTTTTTGCGCAATATCTTTGCTTTGAGTTTTCTTTTTATTGGCAGTCCGTTTTCTTCGCTCTGGTTTTTCTTTAATGTCGGTCTTATTTTTCTTTGGAGGGCTATCGATTTTTTTTGGGCGTCCTCTTCTCGCTTTTCCTTTGTTTTCAACCACAACATTTAATTTTTGCGCCTCACATTTATTATCCTTCGAATGAATGTCTAATATTTTATGGTATTTTAATTGAAATAATTAGATGTGGTTATATTATGCGTATACATATCTGTGTTCGTATGGAATAGTAGCTTATGTCGGGAAGCTGGCTTTAGTATTTATTTATTTATTTATTTATTTATTTATAATGCGGCATTCCCTTTATTCTTTGAATATTGTCTTGCTGGTAGCGGAACTACATCTTGCTCATTTATTTGCAAAGTTCTACAACGGCTCGGCGCCAGTGAGTCATTCGCAATTGTATGCTGCGAATGCCACATTATAAAGCCAGCCTTTCAACATAAGCTAATATTGCATATGAACACAGATATGTAGGTATATTGATATCCTCTGAAACGTTAAACAAGATCATCGGGTACTCTTTATGAATTTGTACAAAGATTTTGGGTTGCTGTGCCCAAACGCGTGAATCGAATCAAAAAACTTTTACACACACTTGTTGACAACAGTTCACGCTTTATTACAAAAATTTAATTTACTAAACTGTGCACTAATTTTACTATAATGTCGGTTGGAAATATGGTACTTGTTGCAAATTTTTGTTATAAATTTGTATATACATTTTTATATACAAGAAATTTGTATAAAACACCCAGTAACCAAAATAGACATCACTGGGGCGGCAGCCCCAGGTTTACCACACAGAAAGGGAATTCTAGTTACCTCATCCTTTCCAAGGTTACTGGGGCGGTACGCAGAAACGGGGGGGAGCCACGCCCATCCACCTCCGCCCCCACCCCTAAATCGTTGTACAAATAGCCAAAGATTTCCCTTGACTTACGCTTACCAAGTGAATCCATTAAAGGAATACTGAAATAATCATCACCCATCGTTGACTCATCCTCTTCGGTTTTAGCAGCCACAAACTCAGTTTGCCCTCCATACACTCCAAATTTTCCAAAAAAAATGTCTATTTCAGGCTCGCATAATCCAGTGTCCACTTTTTCGTGACTTATAGGCATTTCATCATAAGGCTTAGCTTCCGCCTCAACATCCTCGATATCGTGTTTTATTTCAGGCAAGTG